>NC_038251.2:30177748-30315255 GCF_000004515.6 Glycine max
ACGCGGATGAGCATCCATGTGCTCAAGTAAATCGCTGGTGCCATCTATATTTTTGCAGGTATGGCGCTTATTAGGCACCCTTTGGACCCAGATAAGTCCAACAGGGCCCTGGGATTTCCCGCACTGATCACAGGACTCTGCCAGTCGTTCGGAGTCCCCGTGGCCCCTACCAAGGTGATTCGGCCGCCCATCACCCGGGCTTTTATTGAGAAGTACTGCACCCAGAGACAGGCTTAGGGGGATGCTCCACAGGCCGCGGGCGCGCCACCACCACCTCATCAGGCTGGCCCGGCTGGGTCATTTGACATGGAGCAGTATTTACGGCATTTGGTTCGCCAGCAGGCAGCCAACCACCGGGCACATGTGCAGACCCATGATTGTCTATACCAGATGAGCCTCAGCATGCAGAGCCAGGGCTTCGCTTCTTTTTCATGCCCTAATCCAGACCAGTTTAGGGCAGAGGTCGCATGGCCCGGGGATTGGCCCGAGGCCTAAGCCGGAGAGGCGCCCCCGGAAGTTCCCGGCGATGGAGAGGAGGCCCACGAGGATGAGGAGATGGCCGATTTGCTTGACTTCTTGGGAGGGAGTGGAGCTACATGACTGGGAGATCCCCAGATTCATGTTTTCTTTCATATTTCTTTTATCATTTTTATGTTATGTTTTGACTTGAGAGACTAATGTTTGTTTTTGTTGTTTCGATTGTCATTTGTACAGCGCATACATTTTTGTTTGGATTGTTGCGTTAGTGTTTATATATCATTACTATCAATGATGTTTGAAATTCTGGAACCGTGTAGAGTTCTTCGTTTAGGAACATCGTCCAAAACCAAAAATAAATAAAACAAACAAAAATCATAATAAAAATAAGAAAATAAAAAAGGGAGAGCAAGTAAGAAAAAAAGAGGAAAAAGAGAAGAAAAATAAGTTGTCTAGCTGAAAAACCGACTGCTTTGAAAAGAGATGCCTTCCAACTTTTCTTTGAGAAAATTCATGGATCATAACTAGTTTTTGGAAAATGTGTGTGTACACCCGAAGGGTGAACGCTGTGAAATTTCCCGGACGCCCGAAATGGACTCGGATGAATGCACAAATTGATAAAAGAACATATTTTGGAAACATTGGGTTGATTTAAAATAGAGGAAATGAATCCTGAGCCCTAGCATCACATGACCATAAAAATTTGACACTTGAGTGTCCACATAGGTGCATGCATGACCAGTTTTGCATAAAATTTCCAAATCATCATCTTTGCATTTGTGTCATGGAAATAATGTGGGGCATCCCTTTTTATCCTTGAACCAAACCAAACCAAACCCTGACATGTATCATGTCTAGCCATTCTACGAGCCTTGACATGTATCATGTCTAGCAATTCTACAAGCCTTGAGCCAAAATCCTAACTCACCATAAACCTTGACCCAGGGTGAGAATGTCAATCCTTACCCTCGGAAGCAAAAAAAATAAGAGAAGGAAAATTCCCAATCAAAGAGTGGGCGAAAGCAAAAAGAAAAGAAAGGAAAATTCCCAATCAAAGAGTGGGAGAAAGCGAAAAGAAAAGAAAGAAAATTCCCAATCAAAGAATGGGAGAAAGTAAAAAAGGGAAGAAGAAGGCAAGAAAGCTCCTGGTCAAAGAAACCAGAAGAAATGTTCAGAAAGGTCTTTTGACCGGACAATATCTGTACAATACAGAATTGTCACCAAATGAACAAAAGAAAGAAAAGGAAACCATGACCTAAAGTGGTCTTCTCCCTTTGATTACCAACCAAAATCCTGTGCGTCGATGACTTGTTTGCCTCGCGCAAAACCAAAACAGAAAAGGAAAAGGCCAAATACACACAAAAGCCGAAAAACCCACCAAAAGAGCCCATTCCCGAGGGAAGTCCTATTGATCCATGATCACGCATGTAATTTTTGATTTGATAGGAAATAATTTGCAAAGTCAAGTCATGACATATCTATGGTTCAGAATTAGGATGAAACACTTACCTGTGCGAGATTGATACACTTTGAGTGATTTTCTTCTATTTTTGTCGAACCCAGTGTTTCCTCTAAATGGTCATTTAGAAACGAAATGCTAACATCCAAAATCTCATTTATGGTTATGGGGGATTTCATCAGCAGACTCTCTTTCCCTGGTAGACGCATTGTTTTTCACTCAAAAAAGCATATGCTGCTCTAATCAGTTGGAATATTTGTCTCTTTACTAAAGCATGTTTGCATTTTAGTGGAGAAAACACCGAGACTTTTTCAAGTCTCCCAAGTTATCAAGAACTACGTAGGTCTGAGTTCCTCATTGGGGGATACGTAGGAGCAAGAGCCTCGCTTTTGTCGACCACACCGCTTTTTGTTACCATGACCCTAGAGCTGGTAGCCCACGGAGACACCTTACGGTTATCCGCGCCTCGTCATTCAATGACCCCAAGTGTGATTGATGAGCAGAGGCCAATGTGGTCATCTGCGCCCTTTCCGGAGATGTCGGCATCTTCCGGTGGAGACTTTTTCAAGTCTCACAAGTTATCTAGAACTACGTAGGTCTGAGTTCCTCATTGGAGGATACGTAGGAGCAAGAGCCTTGCTTTTGTCGGCCGCCCCACAATCTCTGTCATACTGACCCTGAGGTCATGTGACATGCGGAGACAAATTATGGTCATTCCGCACCCCTTTGCCATTCAGACACAGTCGTGTCCGATGGCACGCAGAGACAAATTATGATCATTCTGCACCCTTTTGTCATCCAGAGGCGGCGGGCCCGATGACACGCAGAGACAAATTATGGTCATTCCGCACCCCTTTTCCATTCAGACACAGTCGTGTCCGATGGCACGCAGAGACAAATTATGGTCATTCTGCACCCTTTTGTCATCCAGAGGCGGCGGGCCCGATGACACGCGGAGACAAATTATGGTCATTCTGCACCCCTTTGCCATTCAGACACTGTCGTGTCCGATGGCACGCAGAGACAAATTATGGTCGTTCTGCAACCCTTTTGTCATCCAGAGGCGGCAGGCCTGATGACATGCGGAGACAAATTATGGTCATTCCGCACCCCTTTGCCATTCAGACACAGTCGTGTCCGATGGCACGCAGAGACAAATTATGGTCATTCTGCAACCCTTTTGTCATCCAGAGGCGGCGGGCCCGATGACATGCGGAGACAAAATTTGGTCATTCCGCACCCCTTTGCCATTCAGACACAATCGTGTCCGATGGCACGCAGAGACAAATTATGGTCATTCTGCACCCTTCGTCAATCGCGGCCGACAAGCCCGTTGACACGCGGAGACTTATAAGATCTGTCATACTGACTTTTGAGTCACGCTGACGGGCGGAAATACCCGAGTGGTTATCCGTATAAACATTCTTTTGCTATCTGTAAGACAGAACGCTTGATAGCAGGCAGAGACTGACATCGTCTTCTGCACCTTTTGTTCCCCCGGGAACAACGAGTCATTTGCATGCGGAAATTTTATGGTCACCCGCGACTCTCGTCAACCGAGAGGAACGAAATTAGTATCTTATCTTTACTTTCCTTTTATCTCCAATAAAAGACAAGTAAAGAGGGGCAACTGTCATACCCTAATTTCATCCGGGGACCTTTGCTTGATGACATGCGACTTTTGTTTGGTCCTTGTAAGGTGCTTGGCACCCATCATTAGGCAATTTGTGAAATTCCGGGACATGCCGGAAAACAAAAGAAAATATTGATGCACAATCCGTAAGGTTCCGTGACACACCGGAAATCAAATGGAAGCATCGTTGCACAATTAGTGAGGTTCCGTAACATTTCGTAAGTCAAAAAAGGGGATGATTATGTAATCCACAAGGTTCCGTAACATTACGAAAAGAAAACATGTATCGTTACGAAATTCGTAAGTTTCCGTAACTTTACGAAAAAAGAATCACCAAAAAAGGCAGGGGGTGTACTTAGTAAAAATGGGGGTGCAAATAGCAACCAGGCCCACTTGGGCCCTCCAGAAGATTCCTCCAGAAGGCTGTTGCTTCTGGAGGAAGCAACCTTGCTCGCCTGGGCGAGCTGGGCGGCAAGCATCTCCCCTATTTTGCTATAAATAGGGGAGTAAGTGAAGTGGAAAAGGGTTCAGCCCCTTAGGCACTTCTCTCTCTTTCGAATTTGCTTGGAAAAATTGTTTCCGTGAAGAAAATCTAAGCCGAGGCGCTTCCGAAACGTTTCCGTAACATTTCCGTGAGGAATATCGCGAAGGTTTCGACCGTTCTTCAACGTTCTTCATTCTTTCTTCATCGTTCTTCGATCTTCAACGGGTAAGTACCTCGAACCAAGCTTTTCGATTCATTCTATGTACCCGTGGTGGTCCACATTGTGTTTCGTGTATTTTTATTCTCGTTTCATTTACTTTTTATACCCCCTTTGACGTGCTTAAGCCATTTTATTTAAGTCATTTCTCGCTTAACCTAAAAATAAAATAAATTTCCACCGATCGTTTGAATTGTATTATCCGTTAATTTCGGTTAAAATGAATTCCGACCGTTCGGTCGTGCCGTAACCACGTTGGAAATCAAAAAGAGGTAAAATAATAATAATAATAATAAATATACCTTTTAGTAAAATAAAGCGAAAAATCAATTGGACGTTTTCTCTTTGGGATTTCTCATTCTTAATCGAATTGACTAATAACTAAAATGAAACTAAGGCTAAAATCAACTCGCCTAGTCAAGCTCGTCCATAAAAATAGGTTTTTTTAAGTTTATCATTTCAATTTCTTACTAAGTAAAAAGGATCATTTTCAAGGTCCAACGCCTTAAAATGATCATCTTTTAAAACAAAAAAGAATCACTTGATAAGAAAGAACTACGTAGGTCTGATTTTCTCATCCCAATTGAGGAATACATTGGAGCAAAGGGAAACACCCTTGTCGACCACAAAAAAAGAAAAGAAAAAATATAAAAAGGGTATAAAGGATATAAGGACATAAAAGGGAACGTAAAAATCAAAGTCATGTTTGCACATTCGATTAAGGGTTGTCGTCCCTTGTGACGGACGTGTGGGGTGCTAACACCTTCCCCGTGCGTAAATACAACTCCCGAACCTTTCACTTAAAAGTTCGTAGATCGTGTCTTTTCCGGTTTTTCCGACGTTTTCCTCAAATAAACGTTGGTGGCGACTCCGCGCGTATTCCTTTCATGGAACACGCATCCCGCGAGTCACGCGTCGCCCTCCCGCCGAAGGGTAGGTTGCGACAATGAGCATGGTAACGCAATCAATTAATGCCGAAATGACATAACAACATAGCAAGCATAGGAAAGACGCACACTATCATGACATCCTAAAGATGGCAATATCAAGGAAACATCACGTAGCGCATTTGCTCCTTGTTCCTATTTCAGGAACCTAATGGGCGGAACTAATGGTTTTTCCTAATTAGTGATAACTCCCAAGGTGGTTGAACATGACTTTCAATGGTTTCTAGAGATGTCATCCCCTTTGATATCAAACATTGTGGCGGTAGAGACTACCAGCGACAATGTATCATCAAAGAGAAAAAACTCTAGATGAGCTTTCAGTGTCACTAAGCAAGTCGGAGACTAAGCATGACCACAGATTCGCCTCCACTTCCTATCTTCCCATGGACCCGAGTATAGGGCCCTTAATAACTCATTGTGTGTGCCAAAGTGTAGGTGTCGTGTGTGCATCAAATAAACAAATATTTATCAATGCATGTATGAAAATAAACAGGTACACCAAATACAAAAGCATCAAAGGGGTTACAGGAATACAAGAACATAAAAGAGAGAAAGGGAAACAAAACAAAGAGGAAGTCATGATAAAAAATGCACACAAATTAAACGGCTTAGCTCTCTAATATCCCCAGTGGAGTCACCATCTGTCGCAACCTACCTTTCGGCGGGAGGGCGACGCGAGACTCATGGGTGTGTCTTCCAAGCGAGAAAAATGCAGGAGTCTCCACCAACGTTTATTTGAGGAAAATGTTAGAAAAACCGAAAGCGGGTCTACGGATTTTAAGAACAAAGGTTCGGGAGTTGTTCATGCACGGGGAAGGTATTAGCACCCCATACGTCTGTCACAAGGGATGGCATCCTTTAATCAAATGTGTAAAATCATGACTTCAATCTTTATTTTATTTTCCCCTTTTTATGTTTTTATCTTTTTGGGGTCGACAAGAGCGGGGCTCTTGCTCCTACGTATCCTCAAGTACGATGAGTAACTCAAACCTACGTAGTTCTTAGAAAGCAAGAAATTTATGCGTAGGGTTGATTTTAAACTTTTAAAAGGTTCATTTTAACCGATAAAAGTAAAAGAGACCGTTTAAGGCGTTGGACCTTTGAACGGATTCAAGCGATTTTTGTGGATAAAAGCTTGTTTATGTGTTGATTTTAGCTTTGGTTTCACATGTTTATTTTCAAACTCATTAAAAGAGGACTTGCAAAGTAAATGACCGGTTGAAACTTTATTTTTCAATGATTAACCGAGGTTACAGCACAAAAGATCGGTTGAATTTTCATTTTACATTGATTAAGTGAGATTACGGCATAATTAATTGGTGGAAACTTGCTTTACAATGATAAAAAGGAGATTATGGCACAATTAATCGGTCGAAACTCGCTTTACATGAAGAAATAAAATTACTGATGGTAGAAAAATGAAGATGAAGATGTGAAAGGCAAGAGTGGACCCCTAAGGGTGCATAGAATGAATTCACAACTTCAAAAATAAAAACTAACCGGTCGATGAATGAAGAACGATGAAAAACGGACAAAGAACGATCACGGAATCGTTACGGAAATGTTACGAAAGCACCTCGACCTTGTTTTTTCTTCTTCTTTCTCCTTCTTCTCACTAATTTCAGTGAAAATCTCTCAATTTCAGATGTTGGACCCTTCTCCTCTGCCCCCTCACGCCTATTTATAGGAAATGAGGGGTGGAGGTTGCACAGCAGGTCGCCCAGGTGAGCTGGTTACTTTAGCCCTAAGCTTCCTAGTGGGCCCAGTCGCTGAAAAATGCCCCAAAAGTGACCCTTTTGCCCTCCTTTTGAATATTTTGCACATTTCCTTCTGAAATGTCACAAAACCCTTCGGATTGTGTGGCAATTAGTGTTAAGTAGCTTAATTCGGAAAGCAAGAATCCAAATGTTGGCAAACAATCATCCCCGGTCGAAATTAGGGTATGACAGCGACCAAAATGAAGTGATGTACATTCGAAGCTTTGGGCTCAAGAGCTCCAATCACGTTTATACCCCACATAGAGAATAGCCAAGGCACTGCTAAGACTTTCAAAGGTATGGGCGGAGCATTAACATTATCGGCAAAGGCCTGGCACTTGTGGCACTTCCTCACATGGATGCAACAATCGTTTTTCATGGTGAGCCAGAAATACCCTGCTCTCAGAATCTTCCGGGCCATGGCATGTCCATTGGCATGTGTTCCAAAGGATCCCTCGTGCACTTCCACTAGCATCTGCTCAGCCTCCTTAGCATCCACACATCGAAGAAAAACCATATCATGGTTCCTCTTGTACAGAATATTTCCACTTAGGAAAAAGCCGGATGCCAACCTTCGCAACATTCTCTTGTCATTGTCAGACACCTCCTATGGGTATTCCTTGTCTTCGATGTATTGTTTGATATCGAAGTACCAAGGTTTACCGTCTTACTCTTCTTCTGTCAAGCAACAGTGTGCAGGCTTTCCGCGACATCTAAATTCGATGTACGGAAAATCCCCGTGTAGGTCAGCTAGAACATGGACGCTAGAGTGGCAAAGGCATCGGCCATCTGATTCTCCTCTCTAGGAATGTGGTGAAAGGATACGTCATCAAAGAACTCTATCAGTTTCTTGACGTAGGCCTGGTAGGGTATCAACTTATGATCCCTAGTCTACCATTCTCCTCTCAACTGATGGATTACCAAGGCTGAGTCCCCATATACCTTGAGCAACTTGACCTTGAAGTCAATTTCCGCTTGGATCCCCAGGGCGCACGCCTCATACTCAACCATGTTGTTCATGCAGTCAAAACCCAACCTAGCCATGAAGGGTATACATCAATCATCAAGGGTAACCAAAACCGCCATAACTCCATGGTCTAGTGTGTTAGACGCATCACCAAACCACACAATACATTTGTCCCTATCTTCATCCTCTACCTCTTCTTCGAACAAGGTCATGATGTCCTCATCCAGGAATTATGGATGCATAGGCTGCAATTATTGATGGGCTATTGAGCCAGGTAATCTCCCAAGGCACTCCCTTTTATCGCATTTTGAGTGGCATAAACAATGTCAAATTCTGACAGCAGAACCTACCACCGAGCGATCCATCCAGTGAGAGCGGGTTTTTCAAAGATGTACTTGACTGGGTCCATTTTGGACACCAACCAAGTGGTGTAGTTCAGCATGTACTACCTTAGACGGTGGGCTGCCCACACTAGGGCACAACATGTCCTTTCGAGCAAAGAGTAGTTCATTTCACATGCCGTGAACTTCTTGCTTAAGTAATAGACAGCCCGTTCCCTCTTTCCGGACTCATCATGCTACCCCAACATACACCTCATCAACTCATCCAACACAATCATATATAGGATAAGGGGTCTTCCAGGCACTGGTGGCACAAGCACAGGAGGATTCATGAGGCACCGCTTAATCCTTCCGAACGCCACTTGGTAGCCGTCGTCCCATTGGACAAACTGGTTCTTCCGTAATAGCTTGAAAAGAGGCTCACAAGTGGCGGTCGGCTATAAACCTTGTTATGTAGTTCAGACGCCCTAGGAAACCTCAGACCTACTTCTCGATGCGTGGCTCGGGCATCTTGAGGATGGCTTTCACTTTGTCCGGGTCTACCTCTATCCATTTCGGGCTCACGATAAAACTGAGCAACTTTCTCGACTTGACCCCGAAAGTGCACTTAGTGGGATTCAACCTTAATCGGTACTTACGCAACCTTTTGAACAACTTTCGTAAGTTAACAAGGTGTTCCTCCTCGATCTTTAACTTGGCAATCATATCATCCACATAGACCTCAATTTCTTTGTGCATCGTGTCGTGGAATAATGCTACCATAGCCCGCTGGTAAGTTGCCCCAGCGTTCTTAAGCCCAAAGGACATCACTTTGTAGCATAAAGTTCCCCATAGGGTGACAAAGGTCATCTTCTCCATGTCCTTCGGTGCCATCTTTATTTGGTTATAGCCCAAGAACCCATCCATGAAAGAAAACATGGAAAAATTGGCCTTGTTTTCTACGAGGATATCGATGTGCGGTAAAGGAAAGTTATCCTTTGGACTGGCCCGGTTTAGATCCCGATAGTCCACGCACATTCGCACCTACCCATCCTTCTTAGGGACTGGCACAATGTTGGTGACCCATTCTGGGTATCGAGCAACAGCCAATAAGCCAGTGTCAAATTGCTTTTTCACCTTTTCTTTTATCTTCAAGGACATCTCGGGCTTCATCCTCCTCAGCTTTCGCTTTACTGGGGAACACTCGGGATTCAGAGGTAATCTATGTTGTATGATATCAGGACTCAAGCTGGGCATATCTTGGTATGATCAAGCGAAGATGTCTCGGTAGTCTCGCTGCAGAGCCACCAATTCATCCCGAATATGTGTGGACATGCTCGTGCCAACCTTGACCTCCTTTCTTTCTTCGCCAACACCTAAGTTTACAATCTTCATTTCTTCTTGGTGTGGCTTTACTTCCCTGTCTTCCTGTTCGACCATTCTTTTTAGCTCTGGGGGAAGCCCCTAATCCTCATCTTCCCCTTCCTCAGCTTGATTTACCTGTTGCTCAAAATCAACATTTGGGTCCTTGGTATCATTACCTTTGCAGGACTCATTGTTGGATCTGTACCATTTAATCGCAACAAAAATAAATATGCAGAAGAATGAAAGTAGACGAAAGTGCAAGAACAAATGAAGAAGGATTGTATATTTATAATTTCGTGGTAACAAAAGCCATGCCCAAACAGGGAGAAAACCCTAAAGCCTAGGCCCAGCAATAGGGTTAGGACTAACGAATTACATTGAGTTCGCCACGGAAATTTTGGGTTGTTTGACGATTCACTAGTTTCGCAGTTCGAACTCTGGAGGACATGGCCGCACCCAATTTGGTTGCTCTTGAGGGGTTTCTTTGTGTATCATGGTGACCCATCCCTCGCACATCCAACCCGTGCTGACAAAGCTCTCGTCGATTTGACACAAGGGAACCCCTTTCACTTGCAGCTCTTGCGGCCGGCCCATGCTTCTTCCCCTCCTTTCTAGGGCAATCCTCCTCACGTCGGTGCGCGTAGGCTCATATCCCAGTCCAAACCTTCTGAGGTTCCCTGTGAACTCTACCAAAATTGCAACTCCATTATCGTTCCAGCCGAAACCCATTCTGGGCTCGAATCCATGTCCCAACATCACCCGAGCTAACTGTTAGTCGGTGAATATGACTAACTTCTGTGTACAAAACTTGTGTAAATTATATCAAACTCCTCCAATTTATGGTTATTTTGTAGTGTTGTAATTACGTTTTGTCAAAGATAGGTAATAAATACTTAGTACTTCAATTTTGTGTGTTTAATAATCATTTTCTCTCAATTTCAGGATAATTAGGCAAGTTTTGAAGTGCTGATTTTGACTCTCTCGCTAAGCCAATCTATTGGCTTAGCAAGCCATCCACTGAGCGCAACAATCCTCGACTAAGCGCGAGGAAGAATCTGGAAGAAGGATGAGTTGTGCATGTTCGCTGAGCGAAGGGTCATCCCGCTAAGCGCACCGCTTCAGTCCATCCGTTGAGCGAGAAAAGCCGCACTAAGCCGAAATTCACTAATGCGCACTAAGCGGTTCAGAATTGCGCTAAGCGCACGAGCACGAACAAAGCCACCTATTTAAGCCTGAAATCAGATTTTGGAAAGGAGTTTGTCCTTTTCATGAAGCTTCTGCATGTTTAGAGAGTTCTAGAGAGAGAAAGGTCCAAGTTCCAGAGAGTTTGAGAGATTTTGTTGTGTGAAGATCAGCAAAGACCAGAGCTTGAAGAGGAAGTCATCCTGTGAGCTTGAGATGAGTTTGTGAGTGATTGAGGTCTTAGAGGTGGAGGAGACATCCCCACTACTTGTATTTCTGCAATCTTTCATCTTTCTCTTCTCTTTGTTGTAAAGGAAGCTTCCCAGTTATGGAAAGCTAAATCCTCTGTTGGATCTTCCTTGTAGGTACTTGATGTAAATATCTTTTTATATATTTAATCATGTTTTGTGTGTTCACTGTGCTATCAGAACTTCATTCTAGCATGTTTTTGCCTTGATCACGTAGATGCATGTGTTTTTAGGATCATTCAACAATGGAAACTGGTCTAATTCTTATACCTTGATAGGACGGGGCTAGTTTGTCGTATTATCACGAGGGATCGGGGTATGGTAACCTAGTTGTTGTATGTTTGTCTTAATGCGGTCCTGGCCGAGTTTAGTCCAACAAGAGGAATCTGTGGATGATGCTTGATCAGGATTAGGCTAGACTATAATGAGAAATCAGGGTTTAGCATTTCAGGAGACACCATAGAAAGCATAAGCATTGTTAAGTAGAGAATATCCTTTTAACATTAGGCACCTATTAGGAAGACCAACGTGTCATCTATTTTTCTTTACACATCATTACTCACGTGATTTTACTTTTTAGTAATTAGTTTACACACCTGTTCGTAGTAAACACATCTCTTTTTACACTAGACACCTATCCACTAAAATAGCTTTACCAAGTAACACAAGTTCCCCGAGAGATTAGTACTCTGTTCTTACCGTTTTATACTACTTGCGCGATCCGGTGCACTTGCCAGAAGCGAACAAGTTGTTGGCACCGTTGCCGGGGAACTTCTTTTTATTTGGAAAGTTAGTTCGTTTTTAGGTGCCTATTCTTTATTCGTTATTTTTTTATTATCTATGAATATTTGTTCTCAATTCATATTTGTCTTCTTATTGAATTGGATAACCGATGTCTGTTAGTATTTTATATTCTTCGATCCCCCACAGGCAATTTAGTTCCTCTGAACTTAGAAATTGAAGCTACATTGAGAAGGAACAGGGCCAAAAGAAGAAGGAAGTTTCTACAAGACAGAACAGTTGCACCTATTCTTGAGAAAGAAACTCATTTTTCTGATTCAATCTCACCTGATTAACCATCATCAAGGGAATCCACTACTCAATTTCCTGAAGCCACTATCATGGCAGACGAGCAACACCAGATGATCACCCTTGAGGATTATTCAAGAAGCTCAGTACCGCAATTCATTACTAGCATTGCACATCCTGAAGTGTAAGCTCACAACATCAATTACTTGCATTCTTTAATTCATTTAATACAGGGGAATTTATTCCAAGGATTACCTAATGAAGACCCCTATGCACATTTGGCAACGTTCATTGAAATATGCAACACTGTTAAGATTGTCGGTGTGCCAGATGAAGCTATTAGACTCAGCCTATTCTCATTCTCATTGGCAGGAGAGGCCAAGAGGTGGCTTCACTCATTTAAGGGTAACATTCTAAAAACCTGGGAAGAAGTTGTTGAAAAGTTTCTAAAGAAATACTTCCCAGAGTCTAAGACTGCAGAAAGGAAAGCTATAATCTCTTCATTTCATCAGTTCCCTAATGAATCTCTGAGTAAAGCATTGGAGAGGTTCAGAGGTTTATTGAGAAGAACTCCTACCCATGAGTTTTCCGAGCCAATTCAATTGAATATGTTCATAGTTGGGCTGAGACCACAAACCAAGCAACTGCTAGATTCTTCTTCAAGGGGAAAAATAAAGCTGAAGACCCCGGAAGAAGCAACTGAGCTAATTGAGAATATGTTAGCCAGTGATCATGCCATTCTACGCGACAGAACCCATCAACCCACAAAGAAAAGCTTGTTAGAACTATCATCACATGATGCTTTATTGGCACAGAATAAGTTGCTTTCTAAGCAACTTGAGATTTTAACAGAAACACTTGGTAAGTTACCAACTAAACTGTCTATTGGTCAACCTGCTCATTCTTCTATTTTGCAGGTTACGGGTTGTACCATCTATGGTGAGGCTCATGAAACAGGCCAATGTATTCCCATTGAAGAAAACACTCAAGAAGTTCACTGTATGGGAAATCAACAGCGACAAGGGTATACTCAAGGAGGATTTTCAGGCTTCCAGAAGGGTCCTTAAAATCAACAAGGACAGTGGAGGTCACACCCTGGCAATCAGTTCAACAAAGACCAGGGTGGACCTTCGAACAGGCCAATCCAACAAGGTCCTAACATCTTTCAGAGGACTACTAAGCTGGAGGAGACTTTGACTCAGTTTATGCAGGTAACAATGTGAAATCATAAAAGCACTGAGTCAGCACCGAACAACCTTGAGGTCCAGGTGGGACAATTGGCAAAGCAGATAGCTGACAAGTCATCCAACAATTTTGTGACAAATACAGAAAAGAATCCCAAGGAGGAATGCAAAGCTGTGATGAAAGGGAGTAAAAGGTTTGTGAAGGCTGAGGATGAGGAGAGTGTTGTGCATAATAAGAAAACTGCTGAAAAGAAAAGGTACTGATGGCAAGAAAAATGATGTGAAAGGTGAAAGCAATCAGGAAAAAGAGAAACAAAGAATGGTCAAGAAAAAAGAATTTAATGACCAAGAAAAAGAAAAAGAAGTAGAAAAAGAAAAAGAAAATAAAAAATTGAAAAAAATGAAAAGGAGGAGAAGAGTAGAAGTGATAAATCGTTGAATGAAAGTATGGAAGTACCATATCCTGTGGTACCTTCCAAGAAGGAGAAGGACCATCATTTGGCGAGATTTTTAGATATTTTCAGGAAACTGGAAATAACCATGCCCTTCGGAGAAGCTTTACAGCAGATGCCACTCTACTCCAAGTTCTTGAAGGATATGTTAACAAGGAAACATAAGTATATTCACCAGGAAAACATCGTAGTGGAAGGAAATTGTAGTGTTGTGATTCAAAAGATCCTTCCCCCCAAGCATAAAGACCCTCAGAATGTAACTATTCCTTGTTCAATTGGAGAAGTCACTATGGGAAAGGCTCTTATTGACATGGGAGACAACATTAATTTAATGTCACTCTCCATGTGCAGAAGGTTGGGAGAGTTGGAGATCATGCCCACTAAGATAACTTTGCAACTGGCTGACTGCTCCATTACCAGACCATATGGAGTAATTGAAGATGTGTTGGTCAGAGTGAAACATTTTATCTTCCCGACAGACTTTGTGGTAATGGATATCTATGAAGATATTGACATTCCGGTAATATTGGGAAGGCCATTCATGTTAACTGCAAGTTGCATAGTTGTTTGCCTCCAGCAAGTGCACCGGATCGCACAAGTAGTATAAAACGGTAAGAACCGAGTATCGAACTCTCAGGGAACTTGTGTTACCTGGTAAAGCTATTTTAGTGAATAGGTGTCTAGTGTGAAAAGAGATGTGTTTACTATGAACAGGTGTGTAAACTAACTATTAAAAGGGAAAATCACGTGAGAAATGATGCGTAAAAAGAAGTAGACGACACGTTGGTCTTCCTAATAGGTGTCTGATGTTAGAAGGATATTCTCTACTTAACAATGCTCATGCGCTCTATGGTGTCTCCTGAAATGCTAAACCCCGATTCCTCATGATAGTCTAACCTAATCCTGATCAAGCATCATCCGCAAATTCCTCTTGTTGGACTAAACTCGGCAAGGACCGCATTAAGACAAACATACAACAACTAGGTTATCGTACCCCGATTCCTCATGAAAATACAACAAACTAGCCATGTCCTATCAAGTTCTAAGAATTAGACCAATTTCCACTGTTGAATGATCCTAAAAACATATGCATCTACGTGATCAAGGAAAAAGCATGGTAGAATGAAGTTCTGATAGCACAATGAACACACAAAACATCATTAAATAGATAAAAATATATTTACGTCAAGTACCTACAAGGAAGATCCAATAGAGGATTTAGCTTTCCATAACTGGGAAGCTTCCTTTACAACAAAGAGAAGAGAAAGATGAAAGATTGCAGAAATACAAGTAGTGGGGATGTCTCCTCCACCTCTAGGACCTCACAATCACTCACAAACTCATCTCAAGCTCACAGGACGGCTTCCTCTTCCAGCTCTGGTCTCTGCAGAACTTCACGCAACATATTCTCTCAAACTCTCTAGAACTTAGACCTTTCTCTCTCTTGAACTCTCCGATTATGCAGAAGCTTCAAGAAAAGGTCAAACTCCCTCAGAAATCTTATTTCAGGCTTAAATAGGTGGCTTTGTTCATGCTTATGCGCTTAGCGCAATTCTGAACCGCTTAGCGCGCATTAGTGAATTTCGGCTTAGCGCGGCTTTTCTCACTCAACGGATGGATTGAAGCAGTGCGCTTAGCGGAATGACCCTTCGCTCAGTGAATATGCACAACTCATCTTTCTTCTAGATTCTTCCTCGTGCTCAGCCGACATGTGTTGCGCTCAGCGGATGGCTCGCTAAGCCAGAAGATTGGCTTAGCGAGAGGGTGAAAATAAGCACTTC
Organism: Glycine max; assembly: GCF_000004515.6. Classification (NCBI taxonomy): domain Eukaryota; kingdom Viridiplantae; phylum Streptophyta; class Magnoliopsida; order Fabales; family Fabaceae; genus Glycine; species Glycine max. The sequence continues at coordinate 30,193,251 of NC_038251.2, forward strand.
AAAACTTGCTTAATTAACCTGAAATTGAGAGAAAAATGATTATTAAACACACAAAATGGAAGTACTAAGTACTTATTACCTATCTTTAGCAAAAAGTATTTACAACACTACAAAATACCAATAAATTGGAGGATTTTGATACAATTTAAACAAGTTTTATACACAAAAGTTAGTCATATTCATCGACTAACAACTCCCCCAAATTTACAAGTTTGCTTGTCCTCAAGCAAATAAAGACCAGTTCACTGGTCCCCAAGTGACAATAACATGCAGTTACTATGTACAAAGGTGTATACAACAAACGTTACTGATTGCATGATAAGAGAATGAAGCAAAATACCCTCATCACTTGTCTTTTACAAGGCATGTAGTTATCCAAAGAGAAGAATAAAATGTAACCTGACCAATTAGATGAAGTTAGGCATAAGACAAATATCAAGGAAAGTAGTTTAAACCACAGTCTCACGGCAACTGTTTCACTCATGCACAATTATGGCCTTCATCATGTCCTTATTTATACATTTCATTCTAAAATTTAGAGATTGATGCAAAGATTATTACTCACAGCTATTCGTTCACTCACAGTTTAAGTTCACACTCTCACCAGTTTTGGTTCAAGCTTTTCTTTCTCAATCAATCTGTCTATTGACTAACAAATATAAATGCAAGTACACATTCTTGTTCTTTCTTTGTCTAACATACACACTTGTTCAAACTCATGAAAAGAAATCATGCATTCAATCCAAAATCAAACCATACACCAATTTTCACAAAAAGATAAAAGTGTGCTACTGCCATATCATCAAAATCAAGTCAAACTGTTTCATATGCTTCAGAATGAGCAAACCAATTACGCATAAATAAAACTAGCAGTGCATATAAACATAAAAGAAATATTGTACTGAAACCATAATTATAATAATAATAAACCAAAAAGAAAACAAAAAGCATCATCAGGAATTCAGAATTCCTGTGACTGGTCCTGGGTGTCCAGTGTCTGAACATCCTGCTCATCTGTTAGATGAAGTACTGGAGTAGCTGGAGGAGAAGTGTCCATAGCCAGGACTAGTGTGGTCGGGTCCTCTGGCATCTCTAGAATAGGAGTGGAGGGGTCTGTTGTACGCTGAGGTGAGGGTAGGTTCACTAATGGTGCCGGTGGCTCTGAAGTGACCTCAATAGATCTCTCAGGAGTGGCAGCAGCTACCTATCTCACCTGTGTCTCCTCTACCTCTTCTTCTATAACAAATGGCTCTAGGATGGTGGCCTTAGATGACTCATCCTCTACATGTTGAGGTACCTGGGTAGTGGGACCTTCATCTTCCCTGTGAAGAGAAGGTTAGGTCCCGGGTCAAGCTACCATCTCCCTGAACTGCTCAACTAAAGGAATAGATCCTGGAGGTGCCACCACATATAAACTCTGTAATAAAATGATCTGTCTCTGATGAATGCTCTGAAGCATGGATTCAAAGTGCTGAGAATCTATCTAAGCTGGGATAGAAGGGGCTGCTGAAGTGGATGTTGGAGTAGGAGCTGCAGAAGTAGAAGGAAGCTCAGCTGGCCTCGCCCTCGCCCTCCTAGCCCCTCGGATAGAAACTGTTAGATCCTCAGGATTCCAACAGTTCTTCCTAATGTAGGCCAAGTTAATGACCGGGCTCAGGCGCTCAAAGGTAAGGCTGTTAGAGACAACCCCTCTGGCTCTACATAATGCAGTGATCAAAGCAGAAAACCCAAGTCTAAAAGTGTTAGACTGGGCTATAAAGGTCATCTGGCCAGAAATAAAAGCTCTTTTGTTCATGTCCATGCGAGAGACTAGGCCAGAGATCAGCCTAGCTCTGTCCACTATCAGATCAGAGGTATGTGATGTGGGGGCCGGGTTGGAGTATGAGAGAACACTCCACACCTGAGCTAGAGTAGTCAAATCCTTCCTGAGAATCTTCCTAGGATTGCCCTCAATGTTCAAGATGAACCCTCGACCTGGTATGCATAAGACAACCTCAATCTCTCTGTAATCTGTGGGCAACCTGCAGTATCTGGAGTATGCGGGTAAAGTCTCACCCTCTGCTAATACCACAGGTGTCTCCAGGAATGTGTTGAGACTGTTAGCATCAATCTTCACTAAATGGCCTCTGATTCTGGACTGCTTTTGTGAAGGGCCCTCAGAGCTATATAAGTTTGCATAGAACTCTTTCACCAAAGCCAACTCTATGCTCCCATCAACCAAATTGGTGAGGCATTTATGGAAATTATGCCTCTCCAATTCAGTTTAAAAATCATCTAGCTTAGTGTGATAGAGCTCTACCTTCCTCTCAGGTAAGATGTTTCTCCCCAAAACATTATCTGTGTACCGATTCCAAGAATCTAAGGAGGAAAACCTCCTTGTATCATATTGTGTTGTGGGTCTTGAACCAATACTTTTGCGTTTCCATGAAGCCATCTGCACATAAAGGAACCAAATAGTTAAACAAGACAAAAGTTGATCAAATTCAAAAACTGAAAAATAAAACTGAAAAAGGCACTGGCGGCTTAGCGAGACATGGTCCGCTTAGCTGGCCTTCACAAAAAACCATACTACCGCTTAGCGATACATGAAGCCGCTTAGTGGAAGTTGCAGAAATTCAGCTTCTGCATAATTGGCTTAGCTAGAAAGTGCCCACTAAGCCTATGGTCTGCCGCAAGGATTTGCGCTAAGCTCTTCAGAGGTTGCGCTTAGCGGCACCATAAAGTTCAGAAAATAAACTAAGCATGGGTTTTGCCGCAATGAAATGTGCCTAGCTTAGGGAAGGTCAGCTTAGTGTGCGGCTATCAACAAAAAAATTGACTAAGTTACCTGGGCTTAGCGATTCAGCCTCGCTTCGACACAGGTATCTTAGTAAGAGGATGAGTGTTTATCCTCAAAAGATGAACTCGCTTAGCGCGGTAGGCGTGCTTAGCGTGTTCTTTCGAGAACGCGTATATTCAATTAATACTGATGAACTCGCTTAGCGAGAGTTGAAAGTTTTTTTATCTGCATAACTCGCTAAGCGGTCTCTCCTCTGTACTTAAAATGCAGATAAAAAAACATGGTGTTCATCCTCAAAAGATGATGCATTTTAAGTACAGAGGAGAGACCGCTTAGCTGATAAGGGATCACTTAGCGCTTACATTGCCGCAAGGAATTCAGCTTAGCCGCCATGACTGGCGCTTAGCTCCAGGAACCCTAGTGCTGGCCGCAAAGAAATGAGCTTGGCAGAAACTAATTGCGCTTAGCCAAACAAAACACCACGCTTAGTGGTTAGGCCATCGCTTAGCTGAATTCAGATCGAGTCGAAATTGACTTAGCTCCGCCTTGGCAAGCTTAGTGGACCAAATCAGCCTCGGATGCAAGGGTTTACCGCTAAGCGCGTGAGAATCAAGGCTTAGCCCATGAACAAAGATGCGCTTAGCGCAAGGCTTGCACTTAGCGAAAGGACTGTTTTTCAGAAAATGTTTTCTAAGTCATTTTTCAGTCCCTTCCTCAACAAATTGAAACCCTTATATCTAACAATCAAGGATAAGCTGATATACTCCAATGTAGAGATTATAAAGCAAGTTCCACATGATATAATGCATGAAAAACAAAGATAACAAAAATTAAAACTGGGTTGCCTCCTAGGAAGCGCTTCTTTAACGTCATTAGCTTGACGCTTTTACCTTAATGGGTGACATCATGTTTTGGTTCTCACCTCCAGAACCTCTTAACCCACTTCCATTACCTATAAGCAAACATTTTGTTCTGGAGCAGGCTTGTCTTCAACAAACAAATCAAAATCAATTTTTTGATCTTCAAAACCCATCTCCAGCTTCTTTCTACCCATATCAACTATGCAGCTTCTAGTTAACATGAATGGCCTTCCCAATATTACAGGAATGTCAGTATCTTCATAGATATCCATTACCACAAAGTCTACCGGGAAGATAAAATGTTTCCCTCTGACCAAAACATCTTCAATTACTCCATATGGTCTGGTACTAGAGCGGTCAGCAAGTTCTAAGTCATCCTAGTGGGCATGATCTCCAACTCTCCCAACCTTCTGCACATGGAGAGTGGCATTAAATTAATGCTGGCTCCTAGGTCAATAAGATCCTTTCCCACGGTGACTTCTCCAATTGAACAAGGAATGGTTACACTCCCAGGGTCTTTATGCTTGGGTGGAAGGATCTTTTGAATCACAGCACTACAATTTCCTTCCTTTACGATGTTTTCCTGGTGAATATACTTATGTTTCCTTGTTAACATATCTATCAAAAATTTGGAGTAGAGTGGTATTTGTTGTAAAGCTTCTCCGAAGGGCATCGTTATTTCCAATTTCCTGAAAATATGCAAAAATCTTGCCAAATGACAGTCCTTCTCTTTCTTGGAAGGTACCACAGGATATGGTACTTCTTTAACTTCGTTCACAACTTTATCACTTCTACTCTTCTCTTCATTTTCATTTTTTTATCTTTTTCAATTTTTTTATTTTCTTTTTCTTTTTCTACTTCTTTTTCTTTTTCTAGGTCATTAAATTCTTTTTTTCTTGACCATTCTTTGTTTCTCTTTTTCTTGATTGCTTTCACCTCTAACATCCTTTCTCTTTCCCTCAACACCTTTCTTTTCAGCAGCTTTCTTCTTATGCATACCACTCTCCTCATCCTCAGCCTCCACAAACCTTTTACTCCTTGTCATCACAACTTTGCATTCCTCCTTGGGATTCCTTTTTGTATTTGCCACAAAACTGTTGGATGACTTGTCAGTTATTTGCTAGGCCAATTGTCCCACCTGGACCTCAAGGTTCTTCAGTGCTGACTCAGTGCTTTTATGATTTGACATTGTTACCTGCATAAAATGAGTCAAAGTTTCCTCCAGCTTAGTAGTCCTTTGAAAGATGTTAGGCCCTTGTTGGATTGGCCTGTTCGAAGGTCCACCGTAGTCTTTGTTGAACTGATTACCAGGGTGCGACCTCCACTGTCCTTGTTGATTATAAGGACCCTGCTGGAAGCCTGAAAATCCTCCTTAAGTATACCCTTGTTGTTGTTGATTTCCCATATAATGAATTTCTTGTGTGTTTTCTTCATCGGGAATACATTGGCCTGTTTCATGAGCCTCACCACAGATGGTACAACCTGTGTAGAAGCAAGCTTCAAGATGAATCAAGATTGATTCAAAGAAGTTTTGATGATGACAAAGGTGATGACAAAAAGCTCAAAGATCAAGAATGAATTCAAGATTGAATCAAGAACACTTCAAGGTTCAAGAGGAAATTTGATTTCAAGAATCAAGAATCAAGATTCAAGCTTCCAAGAATTAAGATCAAGATTCAAGAATCAAGAGAAGACTTAATCAAGATAAGTATGAAAAAGTTTTCTCAAAAACTGAATAGCACATGGATTTTTCTCAAAACTTGTTTACCAAAGAATCTTTACTCTCTGGTAATCGATTACCAGATTGTTGCAATCGATTACCAGTAGCAAAATATTTTTGAAAAAGTTATCAACTGAATTTACAACGTTCCAATTGATTTCAAAAAGCTGTAATCGATTACCAGTGTGCTTGAACGTTGAAATTCAAATTCAAATGTGAAGAGTCACATTCTTTCACAAAAAAGCTTTGTGTAATTGATTACACTGATTTGGTAATCGATTACCAATGATAGTTTCTGAACAAATCAAAAGATGTAACTCTTCAAATAGTTTTTGACTTTTTCAAATTGGTTTTAAGTTTTTCTAAAAGTCATAACTCTTCTAATGGTTCTCTTGACCAGACATGAAGAGTCTATAAAAGCAAGGCTTTGTTTTGCATTCCATTCATTCATTCAATCAATCAATCTATACATCTATCTTTTCCAATTCATTTTTTTCACAAGCAATCTTTCCACATTGATTTCTAAGTCTCTTTGAACTTCTTCTTCTTCCTTGTGCCAAAAGCTTTCCAAAAGTTTTCTGGTTTTTTAAACCTTGAAAACTTGTGTTATTCATCCTTTTCATTCTCTTCTCCCTTTGCCAAAAAGAATTTGCCAAGGACTAACCGCCTGAATTCTTTTTGTGTCTCTCTTCTCCCTTTTCCAAAAGAACAAAGGACTAACCGCCTGAATTCTTTTGTGTCTCCCTTCTCTCTTGTCAAAGAATTCAAAATGACACAGTCTGAGAATTCTTTTGATTCTTCCTTTTCCCATATACAAAAGATTTCAAGGGACTAACCGCCTGAGAATTCTTTAGTATTTCCATTCACAAAGTTTCAAAGGTTTAACCGCCTGAGATCTTTGTCTTAACACATTGGAGGGTACATCCTTTGTGGTACAAGTAGAGGGTACATCTACTTGGGTTTGATTGAGAACAAGAGAGGGTACATCTCTTGTGGATCAGTTCTAGTGGAGGGTACATCCACAAGGTTGTTCAAAGAGAACAAGGGAGGGTACATCCCTTGTGGATCTTTGCTTGTAAAAGAATTTTTACAAGGTTGGAAAAGAAATCTCAAGGACCGTAGGTCGCTTGGGGACTGGATGTAGGCACGGGTTGTTGTCGAACCAGTATAAAAACTCTTGTGTGTTTGTCTCCTTCTTCCCTACTCTTTTAATTTCGGCTATGCATTTAATTTCCGCTTTTACTTTTGGTTAAGTTTCTCTTCTACTCTTTATTCACTTAACAACATAGTAAAAGCCTTATAAGAGTAATTTTATAATTAGTAAAGGTTTAGGAATAATTAATTCAACCCCCCCCCCTTCTTAATTATTCTGATGCCACTTGATCCAACAACCTGTAATCTGCAAAATAGAAGAATGTGAAGGTTGACCAATAGACAGTTTAGTTGGCAACTTACCAAGTGTTTCTGTTAAAATCTCAAGTTGCTTAGAAAGCAACTTATTCTGTGCCAATAAAGCGTCATGTGATGATAGTTCTAACAAGCTTTTTGATGCAATCCTACACCGCAAGGGCATTGGATAGAAGACTCCAAGTAGATTGGGCCAGAGATCCAAGGTAAGGCCCTAGGGTTCTTATGAGCCTTAGGGTAGATTTCGACCCATGGGCTAAGTATGAGCCCGCTTATCTTTGTAACTACTAGAATAGGTTTTTCCTTCATTTGGGCCTTGTATTTTGACCATTCTAGTAGTTTAAGGTTTTAGCCTTGTATTTCGAGGCATTTTGAGTAGTCTTTGTAGTAGGGATTTTTTTTGTATTTTCATGTATTTTTTCATGAGGGTGAGCTTAGCTATTATAGGGGGTGTGTAGCTAAGCTCTAGCTTCTCATCTCAAGGAGGTGAGCTTAACTATTAAAAAGGTATGTGTAGCTAAACTCTAGCTTCTTTAGGAATCTTCTTAAGGAAGCTTCTCAAGGAGGTGAGCTTAGTTATGAGAGGGGTGTGTGTAGCTAAGCTCTAGCTTCTCAAGGAAGTTTTCTCAAAGAAGCTTCTCAAGGAAGTTTTCTCAAGAAAGCTTCTCAAGGAAGCTACCTAGTCTATAAATAGAAGCATGTGTAACACTTGTTGTAACTTTGATGAATGAAAGTCTTATAAGACACACTTCAAAGTTTCACTTCTCTCCCTCTTTTATTCCTTCAATTTCGTGCTCCCACCCCCCTTTCTCTCTTTCTTTTCCTCCATTAAAGCATCGTCTTCAAGCTTCTTATCCAAGGCACATTCTTAGTGGTGATTGTCATACCCTAATTTCGTCCGGGGACCTTTGCTTGATGACATGCGACCTTTCTTTGGTCCTTGTGAGGTGCTTGGCACCCACCATTAGGCAATTTGTGAAATTCCAGGACATGCCGGAAAACCAAAAAAATATTGATGCACAATTCGTAAGTTTCCGTGACACACCGGAAATCAAATGGAAGCATCGTTGCATAATTAAGTGAGGTTCCGTAACATTCCGTAAGTCAAAAAGGGGATGATTATGTAATCCGCAAGGTTCCGTAACATTACGGAAAGAAAATAAGTATCGTTACGAAATTCGTAAGTTTCCGTAACTTTACGAAAAAAGAATCACCAAAAAAAGCAGAGGGGGGTGTACTTAGTAAAAATGGGGGTGCAAATAGCACCCAGGCCCACTTGGGCCCTCCAGAATATTCCTCCAGAAGGCTGTTGCTTCTGGAGGCAAACACCTCCCCTATTTTGCTATAAATAGGGGAGGAAGTGAAGAAGAAAAGGGTTCAGCCCCTTAGGCCCTTCTCTCTCTTTCGAATTTGCTTGGAAAAATTGTTTCCGTGAAGAAAATCTAAGCCGAGGCGCTTCCGAAACGTTTCAGTAACGTTTTCCGTGAGGAATTTCGCGAAGGTTTCGACCGTTCTTCGACGTTCTTCATTCGTTCTTCATCGTTCTTCGATCTTCAACGGGTAAGTACCTCGAACCAAGCTTTTCGATTCATTCTATGTACCCGTGGGGTCCACATTGTGTTTCGTGTATTTTTATTCTCGTTTTATTTACTTTTTATACCCCCTTTTGACGTGCTTAAACCATTTTATTTAAGTCATTTCTCGCTTAAACTAAAAATAAAATAAATTTCCACCGAACGTTTGAATTGTATTATCCGTTAACTTCGGTTAAAATGAATTCCGACCGTTCGGTCGTGCCGTAACCACGTTGGAAATCAAAAAAAGGTAAAAAATAATATAATAATAAAAAAAAACATCTTTTAGTAAAATAAAGCGGAAAATCAATCGGACATTTTCTCTTTGGGATTTCTCATTCTTAACCGAATTGACTAATAACTAAAGGTGAAACTAAGGCTAAAATCAAACTCGCCTAGTCAAGCTCGTCCACAAAAATAGGTTTTTGAAGTTTGTCATTTCATTTCTCACTAAGTAAAATGGATCATTTTCAAGGTCCAACGCCTTAAAATGATCACCTTTTAAGTAAAAAAAGAATCACTTGATAAGAAAGAACTACATAGGTCTGATTTTCTCATCCCAATTGAGGAATACGTAGGAGCAAAGGGAAACACCCTTGTCGACCACAAAAAGAGAAAAATATAAAAAGGGTATAAAGGATATAGAGACATAAAAAGGGAACATAAAAAATCAAAGTCATGTTTGCACATTCGATTAAAGGCTGCCGTCCCTTGGGACGGACGTGTGGGGTGCTAATACCTTCCTCGTGCGTAAATACAACTCCCGAACCTTTCACTTAAAAGTTCGTAGATCGCGTCTTTTCCGGTTTTTCCGACGTTTCCCTCAAATAAACGTTGGTGGCGACTCCGCGCGTATTCCTTTCGTGGAACACGCATCCCGCGAGTCACGCGTCGCCCTCCCGCCGAAGGGTAGGTTGCGACAGTTGGCGACTCTACTGGGGACTGTTTTTAGAGAGTTAGGCCATTTAATCTTGTGCAATGTTTTACCGTGACTTATCCCTTTGTTGGTTTCCCTTCATTATGTTCTTGTGTATATAAACTCTTTATTGCTTTTAGTGCGTTTTAAAATGTATGCATGAGGTAAATATTTATTCATTTGATGCACACAAACACCAACACTATTTGCACACACTGTGAGTGAAAAAGGGCCCTATACCCGGGTTCATGGGAACATAAGGAGCGGAGGTGAATCTGTGATCATGCTAGGTCTTCGACTTGCTTGATTACAGTGAACCCTCATCTAGAGCTTTTTTCTTTGAAAACTTATTGTTGCTAGTAGTCCCTACTGCTGCAATATGTTCTTCGAAGAGAATGATACCTCTAGAAACCATCAAAAGAGATATGACTACCTTGGGGGTTATCACTAAATGCCTAGTTAGTTCTCTCCCTTATAGGTCCCTTAAATAGGGGCACGGAGCAAACACGTTGCGTGCCATTTTTCACAACTGCCATGCATAAGTATCATATACCCTTTTGCTTATGTTAAGTGAATATTGTCATACTATGTACATTCCCGCATTGTGTCTTTTAGGCATCGCATATGGGTTCTGCCCTGATCCCTTCTGTAAACAAACCAACGGAGGGTCCGTGTCGCCTTCTTAAAAACATATGTTGGGGCACTTTGCTACCCCTAGACGTTGTATCTAAGAAGGAGACAATTCCTCGGGCCCCCGCATTCCTAGATTGCATCTGTGTCATATGCATTCCATCATGCATTCATCCATTCCACCCATGAGATATCGGAGTTTTGATTTGCACCAGCTTTTGTCTCACTTTAGTAAGCATGGGAACAAATCAAACCGGCAAGAGGTTCTACCAAGTCAAGGTTAAAAGCCTAGATACCACCAGCATCAAGGAATTAGGGCGGTTGATGAAACCTCTCCAAATGCAAGCCTTCCGCAAGACTTACGGAAAGATCTTAGAGTTGACCATAGCAGAGGTGTCCATAGAAGCCATTGCATCACTCACCCAATACTACGACCAGCCGTTGAGGTGCTTCACATTCGGAGACTTCCAATTAGTACCAACCATTGAAGAATTTGAGGAAATTCTAGGATGTCCTCTCGGGGGAAGAAAACCATATCTTTCATCCGGGTGTCTCCCCTCTTTGAGCAGAATTGCAACTGTGGTCAAGGATTCAGCAAGAGGTTTGGACCGCATAAAACAGACTCGGAACAGCATAGCGGGCCTACCACGGGGGTACCTAGAAGACAAGGCGAGGGGTATGGCCAATCAAGGAGATTGGGTCACGTTTATGGATGTGTTAGCTTTGCTAATTTTTGGGATCGTCCTCTTTCCAAACGTGGATGGTTTGGTGGACCTAGCAGCAATCGACGCTTTCCTTGCATACCACCATAGCAAGGAAAGTCCGGTGGTAGCTGTCTTGGCAGATCTATTTGACACATTTGACCGAAGGTGTGAAAAGAGTAGCGCACGGATCATCTGTTGCTTGCCCGCCCTCTGTGTTTGGTTGGTTTCGCACTTGTTCCAACAAGACACAAGACATCCATGTCCGCTCCTGAGCCATCGCTCGTGTACTGAAAAGAGGAGAATAGATTGGGACCAGCTCTTGGCTGGGATAGGAGGTAGAACAATCAATTGGTTCCCCCAATGGAAGGAAGGAAAAGAAGGAGTCCTTTTCTCATGTGGAGGATACCCAAACATTCCGCTGGTAGGAACGAGGGGTTGTATTAACTACAATCCCGCGCTCGCTATAAGACAACTAGGGTACCCCATGAGGGGAGCACCGACGGAAGAAAGCATGTCTCCTTTGCTTGTAAGGGATTTCGGCGCACAAAATTTCAAGGCTATACAAAGAATCCATAAGGCATGGGAAACCCCGTTAAGTAAAGATCAAGAGCTTAGGGGCATTCGTAATGGCATCATTGGTGGGTACCACGAATGGCTGAAAGTTCATATATGAGGTTTAGATTGGCTCGCCAAATTAAAAGTCATCAGCGAAGAGAGTTTTGAAGCACCGGAAGAGGACGAAGAAGTCCAAGCTCTCAAAAGCGAGTTGGGAAAGGCGAAACTTGCCAAGGAGAAGTCCAATTTGGCCGCTACACACATTCGGAAGGAGTGTGCCGGGTTACGGGAAGAGAATGCAATTACCGCAAGAGCCCTTGAACAAGAAACCAAGAGGGCTCGCAAGGAAGAGTATGGCCGCAATAAATTTCGCGGAGCTCTATGGGGTAGCAATAGTGAACTCAAGCTGCTAAAGGAAGAGAGGGACCAGTCGCGAGCACATAGCATGGTTCTGAAAGAGGAGTTAGTTGCTTGTTCAAAGTCCAAAAGAAGCTTGTCTCAGCGTTTATGCAAGATGGAGACCAACATGCTAGCTATCATCGCCAGGTACCAAGAAGAGTTAGGTCTAGCCACGGCCCACGAGCATAGAATCGCGGACGAGTTTGCTCAAGTATACGCGGAAAAAGAGGCCAGAGGAAGGGTGATCGACTCTTTACACCAAGAGGCAACCATGTGGATGGATCGGTTTGCTCTTACCTTGAACGGGAGTCAAGAACTTCCCCGCTTGTTAGCCAAGGCCAAGGCGATGGCAGACACCTACTCCGCCCCCGAAGAGATTCATGGGCTTCTCGGCTATTGTCAGCATATGATAGACTTAATGGCCCACATAATTAGAAATCGTTAGGAAACTTGTATGGTCCCTCAGACCTTGACTAGATACGACTTTCTTTTTGAAATAAAATGAGTTGGTCCCATGTTTCTACTCCAAAAAGCTTGTGCAAATCAAATCACTCCTACATTTCATCTCTAGCATGCATTTTCTTTCTTTCTTTACCCGCTCCTCACGTTTGGTTTTTTTAGGAAAAAAACACCATAACTAAATGCGCCACAAGGCATCCCTATCGCACCAGATCCAAATCTAGAACGATGGGTGATCAAGAGGAGACACAGGAACAGATGAAGGTCGACATGTCGGCTCTGAAAGAACAAATGGCCTCCATGATGGAGGCCATGTTAAGTATGAGGCAGCTCATGGAGAAGAACGCGGCCACCGCTGCCGCTGTCAATTCGGCTGTCGAAGCAGACCCGACTCTCTTGGCAACTGCGCACCATCCTCCCTCAAACATGGTAGGACGGGGAAGGGACACACTGGGGCACGATGGCAGCCCTCACCTGGGATACAACCGAGCGGCTTACCCTTATGGATTGCCGCCCAACTACTCACCACCCGTCTTGCAAGAAGATGTGGGCCATATTGCTTCTCCCGTCCTTGAAAGAGAGCCCCCTCAACAGCCTGAAGAAGTCCACAAAGACCCTCAAGACTATGCTCGAAGGGATGTTGAGTTCTATCCCCCGATCCCTGAAGGGCCGGCACCCGGCACGTTGCCTCAGCCCAACATTGCAACACAACCAATAGTCTTGTCCACGGAAGGACCGTCCCCGGCAACTGAAGAAAGGAGGAAGCTCGATCTCCTTGAGGAAAGATTGAGGGTCGTGGAAGGATTTGGGGACTATCCGTTCGCAGACATGACGGATCTTTGCTTAGTACCCGATGTTGTTATTCCCCCGAAGTTCAAAGTGCCGGACTTCGACAAGTATAAAGGGACGACTTGTCCCAAAAACCATCTCAAGATGTACTGCCGTAAGATGGGCGCCCACTCTAAGGATGAGAAGCTATTAATACACTTCTTTCAAGATAGCTTGGCCGGAGCCGCGGTAGGGTGGTACACTAATTTGGAAGCTTCCCGTATCCGTACTTGGAAGGATCTGATTACTGCCTTCCTAAGGCAATATCAGTACAATTCTGATATGGCTCCCGACCGCACTCAACTGCAGAATATGTTCAAGAAAGAGGGTGAAACCTTTAAAGAATATGCGCAGCGGTGGAGAGATTTGGCGGCACAAGTAGCTCCTCCCATGGTTGAGAGAGAGATGATCACCATGATGGTAGACACTCTACCAGTGTTCTACTATGAGAAGCTAGTAGGTTACATGCCGTCCAGCTTTGCGGATCTAGTATTCACCGGGGAAAGAATCGAGGTAGGACTGAAAAGAGGAAAGTTTGATTACGTTTCCTCCACGAGTGCGAATGCCAAAAGAATCGGGGCAACATGGGCAAAAAGGAAGGAAGGAGATGCCCATGCCGTCTCTTCAACACCCGCGTGGGTCAAACCCCAGCAAACGCCTCATGGTACCCATCAGTACGCGCAACATCACCCGAGCTTCTCGGCTCATACCGGGAATGCCTCTAGCTCAACACCCGTGCAGCCTAAGGCACCCACCCAAAGGGAATCTCCCCAAGTTCCAACTCCGAACACGACTCGCCCGGCCGGTAATTCCAACACGACAAGGAACTTCCCTCCGAGGCCATTTCAAGAATTCACCCCACTCCCAATGACGTACGAAGACCTCTTGCCATCCCTCATCGCCAATCATTTGGCCGTGATAACTCCCGGAAGGGTCCTCCAACCCCTTTCCCAAAGTGGTATGACCCTAATGCAACTTGCAAGTACCATGGGGGTGCCCCGGGACATTCCGTTGAAAAATGCTTGGCCCTTAAATACAAGGTCCAACATTTGATGGATGCTGGATGGCTGACCTTCCAAGAGGATCGGCCCAATGTGAGAACCAACCCGCTCGCCAATCATGGAGGGGGAGCAATTAACGCCGTTGAGTCCGATAGACCGCGCAAGTCTAAACCTTTAAGGGATGTGGCAACCCCTAGGAGGTTTATCTTAGAGGCCCTACAAAAGGGAGGTTTGATTCCCCATAGTGGGTGTAAGGAGGATTCCTGTTTGCTACATTCTGGCGAGCTGCATGACATGGAGACGTGTTTGGGAGTAGAGGAATTGTTACAGCGGATGATGGATCAAGGTCGACTGGAAGTCGGCAATGAAGGAAAAGAAGAGCAGCATATATGCATGCAGTCCACGGATGGGAGCAGTGTTGCGAAGCCCAAACTCTTGGTGATATACTTCACTAAAAGCGCAGCTTCGCAAAAGCCCGGACACCCCTTAGTAGCCAAACCTGTTCCTTTCCCATACCAAAATAGCCACGCAGTCCCATGGAGATATACACCTCCGAGGGAGAAGGAAGAAGAAGCCACTGACGTCAGCTCGTTGTCAGCTAAAGTAACAAATATCACGGGACTGAGTGGTGTGACCCGTAGTGGTCGTGTGTTTGCGCCTCCGGACCTACCAGTCCAACCCGCGGACGTTAAAGGAAAAGGAAAAGTGGTGGAGGAACACGATGACGAAGCACCCCACGCTTCGAATAAAGATATTCCGGCAAAGGGGCCCCCGGAGAAAAAGGATGGTAAAAAGGAGGTGTCGCTAGAGGAAGCCAGCGAGTTCCTCCGGATAATTCAGCAGAGCGAATTCAAGGTTATCTTATGAGCTCCGAGCCTCATCGGGCTCTGCTAGTAAAAGTTCTGAACGAGGCCCATGTGGCCCAAGATATCTCGGTAGAAGGATTCGGAGGGCTGGTCAACAATATCACTGCCAACAACTATCTTGCCTTCGCCGAAGAAGAAATCCCCGCCGAGGGGAGAGGGCATAATAAGGCTTTACATGTATCGGTCAAGTGTATGGACCATATCGTAGCCAAGGTGCTCATCGATAATGGTTCCAGTTTAAACGTGATGCCTAAGAGCACTTTGGAGAAATTACCATTCAATGCTTCCCACTTAAAGCCGAGTTCAATGGTGGTTCGTGCCTTCGACGACACTCGCCGAGAGGTTAGGGGGGAGATCGATCTCCCAGTACAAATAGGCCCTCACACCTGTCAAGTCACCTTCCAAATAATGGATATTAACCCCCCCTACAGCTGTCTATTGGGGCGCCCGTGGATCCACTCAGTGGGAGTTGTGCCCTCTACACTCCACCAAAAGTTGAAATTCGTAGTGGAGGGGCACTTGGTCATCGTGTCAGGCGAGGAAGACATCTTGGTGAGCTGCCCATCCTCTATGCCTTATGTGGAAGCCGCAGAAGAATCATTAGAAACCGCTTTCCAGTCTTTTGAGGTGGTCAGCATTTCCTCCGTGGACTCCTTCTCTGGGCAGCCTTGTCTGTCCGATGCAGCAGTAATGATGGCCCGAGTTATGTTAGGGAACGGTTACGAACCCGGAATGGGTTTGGGCAAGGACAACGGCGACATAACTAGCCTGATAAACGCCAAAGGAAATCGTGGGAAGTATGGTTTAGGCTATAAGCCCACTCAGGCGGATATGAACAGAAGCATCGCGGGAAGGAAGAGCAGTGGTCAAAACTCGTGTTGGAGACAAGAAAGTGAAGAAAGCCCGCCCTGCCACATAAGTAGAAGCTTTATAAGCGCGGGTCTGGGAGACAAAGGTCAAGTGGTCGCGATATGCGAAGATGATGTTCCGAGTACATTGGATTTGGTATGACCATGCCTTCCTGATTTCCAGCTGGGAAATTGGCGAGTGGAGGAACGCCCCGGCATTTACGCAACGAGCATAATGTAAACCTTTACGGTTTTAAAAGCTCTATAGTTGGGCCTAGGCTTTAGAGTTTTTCCTTTTGTTAAGGCTTTGTGTCTTTTGTTTTTGAATTTATAATACAAGGATCTTTCTTCATCTGTTCCTACGTCTCTACCCGTTCTCATTCATTTGCATGTTTACTTTTTTTTCTGAAACGGCAGATCCGATGACGAGTCCCCCGAAGGTACTAATACCTAGGACCCGCCTATCGACTTCGAGCAAGAAATGAGCCAAACGGAAGATGAAGGAAACGAGGATGTGGGACTTCCCCCAGAATTAGAAAGAATGGTCGCCCATGAGGACCAAGAAATGGGGCCTCATCAAGAAGAAACAGAGCTGGTAGACTTAGGAATTGGCAGTGGAAAAAGGGAAGTAAAGATAGGTACAGGTATTACCGCACCTATCCGTGAAGAATTAATAATCCTGCTAAAAGACTACCAAGACATCTTTGCTTGGTCATACCAAGATATGCCCGGTTTGAGTTCTAACATTGTACAGCACCGATTACCTCTAAATCCCGAGTGTTCCCCGGTAAAGCAGAAACTAAGAAGGATGAAGCCCGAAACATCCTTAAAGATAAAAGAAGAAGTGAAGAAGCAATTTGACGCTGGATTTCTGGCCGTCGCTCGGTATCCAGAATAGGTTGCCAACATCGTACCGGTCCCTAAGAAAGATGGGAAAGTACGAATGTGTGTGGATTATCGGGACCTGAATCGGGCCAGTCCCAAGGACAATTTTCCTTTACCACACATCGATATCCTCGTAGATAACACGATCAATTTCGCTTTATTTTCCTTCATGGACGGTTTCTCTGGTTACAATCAGATAAAGATGGCGCCCAAGGATATGGAAAAGACTACTTTCGTCACCCTGTGGGGGACGTTCTGTTACAAGGTGATGTCCTTTGGACTCAAGAATGCCGGGGCAACTTATCAACGGGCCATGGTAGCTTTGTTCCACGATATGATGCATCAAGAGATCGAGGTCTACGTGGACGACATAATTGCTAAATCTAAATCCGAGGAAGAACACCTTGTCAACCTGCGGAAGTTGTTCGAAAGGCTTAAGAAATATCAATTAAGGTTGAACCCCGCTAAGTGTACCTTTGGGGTCAAATCAGGGAAATTACTTGGTTTCATTGTTAGCCAGAAAGGGATAGAGGTAGACCCTGAAAAGGTGAAGGCTATCCTTGAGATGCCAGAACCCCGTATAGAGAGGCAAGTCCGAGGTTTCCTGGGACGCTTGAATTATATTGCCAGATTCATATCGCAGCTCACCGCCATTTGTGAGCCGTTGTTCAAGCTCTTACGCAAAAACCAAACTGATCGCTGGAATGAGGATTGCCAAGAAGCTTTTGGAAGGATCAAGAAGTGCCTTATGAATCCTCCCGTGCTTATGCCACCAGTACCTGGAATGCCTCTCATTTTGTACATGACAATCTTGGACGAGTCAATTGGGTGTATGCTGGGGCAACATGACGAATCCGGAAAGAAAGAGCGCGTTGTTTACTACCTGAGTAAGAAGTTCACGACCTGTGAAATGAATTACTCGTTG
The DNA here is from genome assembly GCF_000004515.6 of Glycine max. NCBI lineage: Eukaryota > Viridiplantae > Streptophyta > Magnoliopsida > Fabales > Fabaceae > Glycine > Glycine max. The sequence continues at coordinate 30,210,607 of NC_038251.2, forward strand.
CTCGAAAGAACGTGTTGTGCTTTAGTATGGGCATCCCATCGCCTAAGGCAGTACATGCTGAGCAATACTACCTGGTTGATATCCAAGATGGACCCGGTTAAGTACATCTTTGAAAAGCCAGCTCTCATGGGACGAATCGCCCGGTGGCAAGTCCTGCTATCCGAATTTGATATAGTCTACGTCACCCAAAAGGCGATAAAAGGAAGCGCCTTAGCAGATTATTTGGCTCAACAGCCTCTTAACGACTATCAGCCCATGCATCCTGAATTCCCGGATGAGGACATCATGGCCTTGTTTGAGGAAAAATTGGACGAAGATCGGGACAAATGGACCGTATGGTTTGACGGAGCGTCAAACATTCTAGGTCACGGCGTTGGGGCAGTATTGGTCTCTCCGGACAATCAATGTGTACCCTTCACAGCCAGGCTAGGATTCGACTGCACCAACAACATGGCCGAATATGAAGCATGTGCCCTAGCCGTCCAGGCAGCGATTGACTCCAATGTCAAACTACTCAAGGTGTACGGCGACTCGGCATTGGTAATCCATCAGCTGAGAGGGGAATGGGAAACTAGAGATCCCAAGCTGATACCCTACAAAGCCTATATCAAGGAATTGGCTAAGACCTTCGATGCACTTGCTACTTTGGCGTCTATGTTCCAGCTAACGCCGCACGGGGATCTACCCTACATTGAATTTTGGTGTCGTGGCAAACCCGCGCATTGTTGCCAAGTAGAAGAGGAACGGGACGGAAAGCCTTGGTATTTCGACATCAAGCGATATGTCGTAAGCAAAGAATACCCGCCAGAGATTGCCGACAATGATAAGAGGACATTGAGAAGGTTGGCAGTCGGTTTCTTCATGAGTGGAAGCATACTGTATAAGAGAAATCACGACATGACACTCCTGCGGTGTGTGGATGCCAGGGAGGCAAATCACATGATCGAGGAAGTCCATGAGGGCTCGTTTGGAACACACGCCAATGGGCATGCTATGGTGAGGAAGATCCTAAGAGCAGGTTATTACTGGCTTACCATGGAAAGTGATTGTTGTGTCCATGTGAGGAAATGCCACAAATGTCAAGCGTTCACAGATAATGTCAATGCCCCACCACATCCTCTGAATGTCATGTCCGCCCCTTGGCCTTTCTCCATGTGGGGAATAGATGTCATCGGGGCCATTGAGCCCAAGGCCTCGAATGGTCATCACTTCATCCTCGTAGCGATAGATTATTTCACCAAGTGGGTCGAGGCGGCTTCCTATACCAGTGTCACGAGGGGTGTAGTGGTCAGGTTCATTAAGAAAGAGATCATCTGCCGATATGGTTTGCCAAGGAAGATTATCACGAACAACGGCACCAACCTGAATAACAAGATTATGGGGGAAATGTGCGAGGAGTTTAAAATCCAACATCACAATTCCACACCCTACCGGCCAAAGATGAATGGAGCCGTGGAAGCGGCCAATAAGAATATCAAAAAGATTATCCAAAAGATGACCGTGTCATACAAGGATTGGCACGAAATGCTCCCATTCGCGTTACACGGTTACCGAACTTCAGTGCGAACGTCAACTGGGGCAACGCCGTTCTCATTGGTATATGGGATGGAGGCTGTGTTACCGTTTGAGGTGGAAGTCCCGTCATTAAGGATCATGGCAGAATCTGGATTAAAGGAATCAGAGTGGGCTCAAACGCGCTATGACCAGCTCAACCTCATTGAGGGTAAGCGCTTAACGGCCATGAGTCATGGGCGCGTGTACCAGCAAAGAATGAAGAGTGCATTTGACAAGAAAGTACGCTTGTGCAAGTTCCATGAGGGAGACCTTGTGCTAAAGAAAATGTCACATGCTGTCAAGGACAATCGAGGGAAATGGGCCCCGAACTACGAAGGGCCTTTTGTTGTGCAGAGGGCTTTTTCCGGAGGAGCCCTGGTGCTTAGCAACATGGATGGCGAAGAGCTACCTGCACCCGTGAATTCTGTTGTCGTCAAGCGATATTACGCTTAGGATATGGGGCAATTAAGGATGTCGCTGCATGTTCTTTATCTTTATGTGTCTTCTGGATTTCCCCCAGGGATTTCCCGTCTGTTGTATCTCTTGTTACAATCTTTTCAAAGAAATGAATGTGGATTCGAGGCCTTAGTCCTCACGTTGGTTTCAAACCTTGCGTTGATTTGTGATCACCTGAGCCCTTCTGCACAGTTCATGGGATGCCCCAAGCGCTTAATTAAAATTGGACCTAAACCAACTTTCACTAAATTTACTGCCTTTGAAAACATTCATGCATACGCATACGCATGCATATTGTTGTGGTAAAACGGGGGCAGGATCGTCTTGAGCTACCTTCTGGGGTGAGGACAAAACATGGACAGCAGAAACCAATCAAGGTAAGACAACGACGTGGTCAAGATTGGCCATACCTGGTTGTTTATTACTTGCAGGTACTTAGGAATGGATGCAAGTGGGGATAGGGTCACGATCGACTGATCGTTGCCTTTTCTCTGCGCTAGACAAGCAGAGAACGTCGCTGCAAGGCATCCCCGTATCCTTTGTATTCGCGGTTTTCTTTTACTATTTGTTTGTTTTAAAAAGTAAAAATAAGTAATCAACGCCTAATTCTAACCTAAGTAAGTTCAAGTTAGGCAAGACGCTAATCCATGAGAAAGGAGGGGACATGGTTAATGTTCCCCTCAAAAAAAAAAATGCAGGTTAGCTCGCCTGGGCGAGCCACCCCTGCACCAAAATATAAGAATGACGAAAGGGGGGACGTTTTTGCATTCAAAAACTTCTTTTCCCCCTTTCAAAAGCCATACCCACGGGATTTACGAGCTTGCAGCCCTAGGGTCATCATTTTTCGCATTTTTTGATTCCGTTTCGCGCTGTTGTTCATCACCAACAAGTAAGTATTCCATCCCTAAGCTTTCTAGCTTTTCATTGGTGTATTTTGATCTTCTTTTTGTGCTCTAAAGTGTGGGAATGTGCTCAAATATGTGGGGCAATTTTGGTTTGTTTTCTTGCTTGATTGGGTTGGATTGGGGGTTTGTATGGGATGGCCCTAGGCCTATAATGCATTTTGAAACAATGGGACATGCCACATTGTCCCTGTTCTCTTGCTATTGATGCCTAAACGCGCGCCCACCAAGTGTTCTCTTGCTATTGATGCCTCAATGGCATTAGCGCGTGATTTTTATAAGGAAACAACCCGTGGGACATTTTGGTTTGCACATATTTTCTATTTTTTTTTGGGACATGCATTCATTCCCGAAAAGGTTAGAGTAATTGCCCCACATATATTCTAGGCCTAGGAACCAAAGTTTTATGCATAAGAACACAAGAGGAGGTGCATATTGGGTAAAGTTACCCTTTTTTGGCCAGCAATCAGCTATGGGCCACGCTACAATAATTTCCCTACGCCTAGATGGTTAGGAATTTTGCTCATCATAAATGTGTAGGTTTAGAATAGGTAGCAAAATACCTTTGGCAATTTACACTTTGGATATGGTAGCAAAATACTTGGATGTATGTACATATAATTTTTGGTAGTCAAAATGTCTCACAAAAAATATATATATGTTGCATGTTATGTAAAGAAAATACCTTACAAAAATACCTTTTAATTTGAATACAATTTTAGTCGGCAAAAGAAAATATACTTGAATTTGCATGCGGCTTTAGGTAGTAAAAAAAAAACACTTGAAAAGAGCATGAAATGTAGCACCTTATTGTGTAGATAGTCAAGATTCATCATGAAGTTTGTGTATGTGTAGGTATTAGAAATACCAGAATGTGCACGTATGCAATTTTTGATAGCCAAAGTGCTTTGAGTATGCATGTATGTAAATTTAGCAAAGGAAATGCGTGTGATGTAGGTAACAAATACACCTTGGAAGTACATGTAAATAATCTAGGTAACGAAGGTGCCTTGATTGTATATGGGTGCATTTTTCTTAGTTAATAGAATGTCTTGTGCAAGTGAACGTTCGTAAAGAAGTATGCGCATAAGCTTGCTCTAAATTTACATTGATGTTTGTATTTATTGGAGGGGTTTGTATGCCATTTTTGTTTTAAGGGTAGCATTTCTTGGTAAAACTAACTTTCCAAATGTTTGCCTTCGCAGGAATGGCTCCGAGGAAGCTTGCCTCAAAGAGGTCCAGGAAGGACAAGGCGGCCGAAGGAACTAGTTCCGCTCTGGAGTATGACAGTCACCGCTTTAGGAGCGCTGTACACCAGCAGCGCTTCGAGGCCATCAAGGGATGGTCGTTTCTCCGGGAGCGACGCGTCCAGCTCAGGGACGACGAGTATACTGATTTCCAGGAGGAAATAGGGCGCCGGCGGTGGACATCACTGGTTACTCCCATGGCCAAGTTCGATCCAGAAATAGTCCTTGAGTTTTATGCCAATGCTTGGCCAACAGAGGAGGGCGTGCGTGACATGAGATCCTAGGTAAGGGGTCAGTGGATCCCGTTTGATGCCGACGCTATCGGCCAGCTCCTGGGATATCCGTTGGTGCTAGAAGAGGGCCAGGAATGTGAGTATGGCCAGAGGAGGAACCGATCTGATGGGTTCGATGAGGAGGCCATCGCCCAGCTGCTATGTATACCGGGACAGGATTTTGCCCGGACTGCTGCAGGGAGGCGAGTGCGAATCATGCGCACCAACATGACCACCCTGACCCAGATATGGATGACGTTGCTCCTCAGCAACATCCTGCCCAGCGATCATAATTCCGACCTCCCCCTGCCGAAGTGTCAGCTGGTGTACGCCATCCTGACGCGGATGAGCGTCCATGTGGCTCAGTTAATCGCTGATGCCATTTATATTTTTGCAGGTATGGTGCCTACCAGGCACCCTTTGGATCCAGATAAGTCCAACAGGGCCCTGGGATTTCCCTCGCTGATCACAGGACTCTGCCAGTCGTTCGGGGTCCCCGTTGCACCTACCAAGGTAATTCGGCCGCCCATCACCCGGGCTTTTATTGAGAAGTACTACACCCAGAGACAGGCTCAGGGTGATGCTCCACAGGCCGCAGACGCGCCACCACCACCTCATCAGGTTGGCCAGGCTAGGGCATTTGACATGGAGCAGTATTTACGGCATTTGGTTCGCCAGCAGGCAGCCAACCACCGGGCACATGTGCAGACCCATGATTGTCTGTACCAGATGAGCCTCAGCATGCAGAGCCAGGGCTTCGCTTCTTTTTCATGCCCTACTCCAGACCAGTTCAGGGCAGAGGTCGCATGGCCCGGAGATTGGCCTGAGGCCCAAGCAGGGGAGGCACCCCCAGAAGCTCCCGGCGGTGGAGAAGAGGCCCACGAGGACGAGGAGATGGCCGATTTGCTTGACTTCTTGGGAGGGAGTGGAGATACATGACTGGGAGATCCCCAGATTCATGTTTTTCTTTCGTATTTCTTTTATCATTTATATGTTATTGTTTTGACTTGAGAGACTAATGTTTGTTTTTGTTGTTTCGATTGTCATTTGTACAGCGCATACATTTTTGTTTGGATTGTTGCGTTAGTGTTTATATATCATTACTATCGATGATGTTTGAAATTCTGGAACCGTGTAGAGTTCTTCGTTTAGGAACATCGTCCAAAAATATATATGTAAAACAAACAAAAATCATGATTGTCATACCCTAATTTCGTCCGGGGACCTTTGCTCGATGACGTGTGACCATTCTTTGGTCCTCGTGAAGTGCTTGGCACCTATCATTAGGCAATTTGTGAAATTTCAGGACATGCCGGAAAATATAAAAAATATCGATGCACAATCCGTAAGTTTCCGTGACACACCGGAAATCAAATGGAAGCATCGTTGCATAATTAAGTGAGGTTCCGTAACATTCCGTAAGTCAAAAAGGGGATGATTATGTAATCCGCAAGGTTCCGTAACATTACGGAAAGAAAACAAGTATCGTTACGAAATTCGTAAGTTTCCGTAACTTTACGAAAAAAGAATCACCAAAAAAACAGCAGAGGGGGGTGTACTTAGTAAAAATGGGGGTGCAAATAGCACCCAGGCCCACTTGGGCCCTCCAGAAGATTCCTCCAGAAGGCGGTTGCTTCTGGAGGAAGCAACCCTGCTCGCCTGGGCGAGCTGGGCGGCAACCTCCTCCCCTATTTTGCTATAAATAGGGGAGGAAAGCAAGAAGAAAAAGGGCCAGCCCCTTAGGCACTTCTCTCTCTTTCGAATTTGCTTGGAAAAATTGTTTCCGTGAAGAAAATCTAAGCCGAGGCGCTTCCGAAACGTTTCCGTAACGTTTTCCGTGAGGAATCTCGCAAAGGTTTCAACCGTTCTTCGACGTTCTTCATTCGTTCTTCATCGTTCTTCGATCTTCAACGGGTAAGTACCTCGAACCAAGCTTTTCGATTCATTCTATGTACCCGTAGTGGTCCACATTGTGTTTCGTGCATTTTTATTCTCGTTTTGTTTACTTTTTATACCCCCTGTTGACGTGCTTAAGCCGTTTTACTTAAGTCATTTCTCGCTTAACTTAAAAATAAAATAAATTTCCACCGAACGTTTGAATTGTATTATCCATTAACTTCGGTTAAAATAAATTCCGACCGTTCGGTCGTGCCGTAACCACGTTGGAAATCAAAAAGAGGTAAAAAATAATATAATAATCAAAAAGACATCTTTTAGTAAAATAAAGCGGAAAATCAATCGGACGTTTTCTCTTTGGGATTTCTCATTCTTAATCGAATTGATTAATAACTAAAGGGAAACTAAAGGCTAAAATCAATTCGCCTAGTCAAGCTCGTCCATAAAAATAGGCTTTTTGAAGTTTGTCATTTCATTTTCTCACTAAGTAAAATGGATCATTTTTAAGGTCCAACGCCTTAAAATGATCACCTCTTAAAATAAAAAAGAATCACTTGATAAGGAAGAACTACGTAGGTCTGAGTTCCTCATGGAGGATACGTAGGAGCAAAAGCCCCGCTTTTGTCGACCACCCCAAGAGATCGTTAATGGTCCAATGCCTTAACGTTTCTCTCCTTTCAAAAACAAGAGATCGTTAATGGTCCAATGCCTTAACGTTTCTCTCCTTTCAAAAACAAGAGATCGTTAATGGTCCAACGCCTTAACGTTTCTCCCCTTTCAAAATCAAAAGACCGTTTAATAGGTCCAATACCTTAAATGACCTTTTGTTCAAATAAAAACATATTTTGCAAAAAAAGACAAAAACAAACTTAACCAAACACTTTGTTCCGAAAGAACTACGTAGGTCTGATTTTCTCATCCCAAATTGAGAAATACGTAGGAGCAAAGGGAAACACCCTTGTCGACCACAAAAAAGAAAAAAATATAAAAAGGGTATAAAGGATATAAGAACATAAAAGGGAACTTAAAAATCAAAGTCATGTTTGCACATTCGATTAAAGGCTGCCGTCCCTTGGGACGGGCGTGTGGGGTGCTAATACCTTCCCCGTGCGTAAATACAACTCCCGAACCTTTCACTAAAAAGTTCGTAGATCGCGTCTTTTCCGGTTTTTCCGACGTTTTCCTCAAATAAACGTTGGTGGCGACTCCGCGCGTATTCCTTTCGTGGAACACGCATCCCGCGAGTCACGCGTCGCCCTCCCGCCGAAGGGTAGGTTGCGACAGTTGGCGACTCCACTGGGGACTGTTTTTAGAGAGTTAGGCCATTTAATTTTGTGCAATGTTTTATCATATCTTTCTCCTTTGTTGGTTTCCCTTTATTTGTTTTATGTTCTTGTGTATATAAACTATTTGTTGCTTTTAGTGTGTTTAGAATGTATGCATGAGGTAAATATTTATTCATTTGATGCACACAAACACTAACACTATTTGCACACACTGTGAGTGAAAAAGGGCCCTATACCCGGGTTCATGGGAACATAAGGAGTGGAGGTGAATCTGTGATCATGCTAGGTCTCCGACTTGCTTGATTACAGTGAACCCTCATCTAGAGCTTTTCTCTTTGAAAACTTATTGTTGCTAGTAGTCCCTACTGCTACAATATGTTCTTCAAAGGGGATGATACCTCTAGAAACCATCAAGAGAGATATAACTACCTTGGGGATTGTTGCTAAGAGCCTAGTTAGTTCTCTCCCTTATAGGTCCCTTAAATAGGGGCACGAAGCAAACACGCTGCGTGCCATTTTTCACACTGCCATGCATGAGTATCATATACCCTTTTGCTTATGTTCGGTAAATATTGTCATAATGTGTACATTCCCGCATTGTGTCTTTTGCATAGGCATTGCATATGGGTTCTGTCTTGATCCCTGTTGTAAACCAACCAACGGAGGGTCCGTGTCGCCTTCTTAAAAACGTGCGTTGGGGCATTTCGCTACCCCTAGACGTCGTATCTAAGAAGGGGACAAATTCCCCGGACCCCCCGCATTCCTAGATTGCATCTGTGTCATATGCATTCCATCATGCATTCATCCATCCCACCCATGAGATATCGGAGTTTTGATTTGCACCAGCTTTTGTCTCACTTTAGTAAGCATGGGAACAAATCAAACCGGCAAGAGGTTCTACCAAGTCAAGGTCAAAAGCCTAGATACCACCAGCATCAAGGAATTAGGGCGGTTGATGGAACCCCTCCAAATGCAAGCCTTCCGCAAGACTTACGGAAAGATCTTAGAGTTGACCATAGCAGAGGTGTCCATAGAAGCCATTGCATCACTTACCCAATACTACGACTAGCCTTTGAGGTGCTTCACATTCGCAGACTTCCAATTAGTACCAACCATTGAAGAATTTGAGGAAATTCTAGGATGTCCTCTCGGGGGAAGAAAACCATATCTTTCCTCCGGGTGTCTCCCCTCTTTGAGCAGAATTGCAACTGTGGTCAAGGATTCAGCAAGAGGTTTGGACCGCATAAAACAGACTCGGAACGGCATAGCGGGCCTACCACAGAAGTACCTAGAAGACAAGGCGAGGGGTATGGCCAATCAAGGAGACTGGGTCCCGTTTATGGATGTGTTAGCTTTGCTAATTTTTGGGGTCGTCCTCTTTCCAAACGTGGATGGTTTGATAGACATAGCAGCAATCGACGCTTTCCTTGCCTACCACCATAGCAAGGAAAGTCCGGTGGTAGCTGTCTTGGCAGATCTATTTGACACATTTGACCGAAGGTGCGAGAAGAGTAGCGCACGGATCATCTGTTGCTTACCCGCCCTCTGTGTTTGGTTGGTTTCACACTTGTTCCAACAAGACACAAGACATCCATGTCCGCTCCTGAGCCATCGCTCGTGTACTGAAAAGAGGAGAATGGATTGGGACCAGCTCTTGGCCGGGATAGGAGGTAGAACAATCAGTTGGTTCCCCTGATGGAAGGAAGGAAAAGAAGGAGTCCTTTTCTCATGTGGAAAGTACCCAAACATTCCGCTGGTAGGAACGAGGGGTTGTATTAATTACAATCCCACGCTCGCTATAAGGCAACTAGGGTACCCCATGAGGGGAGCACCGACGGAAGAAAGCATGTCTCCTTTCCTTGTGAGGGATCTCGGCGCACAGAATTCCAAGACTATACAAAGAATCCATAAGGCATGGGAAACCCCGTTAAGGAAAGATCAAGAGCTTAGAGGCATTCGTAATGGCATCATTGGTGGGTACCACGAATGGCTGAAAGTTCGCATACGAGGTTTAGATTGGCTCGCCAAGTTAAAAGTCGTCAGCGAAGAGAATTTTGAAGCGCCGGAAGAGGACGAAGAAGTCCAAGCTCTCAAGAGCGAGTTAGGAAAGGCAAAAACTCGCCAAGGAGAAGTTCAAGTTGGCTGCTACACACGTTCGGAAGGAGTGTGCCGGGTTACGGGAAGAGAATGCAATTACCGCAAGAGCCCTTGAACAAGAGACCAAGAGGGCTCGCAAGGAAGAGTATGGCCGGAACAAATTTCGCGGAGCTCTATGGGGTAGCAATAATGAACTCAAGTTGCGAAGGGAAGAAAGGGACCAGTCGCGAGCACATAGCATGGTTCTGAAAGAGGAGTTGATTGCTTGTTCAAGGTCCAAAAGAAGCTTATCTCAGCGTTTATGCGAGACAGAGACCAACATGTTAGCTATCATCGCCAAGTACCAAGAAGAGTTAGGTCTAGCCACGGCCCACGAGCATAGAATCGCGGATGAGTATGCCCAAGTATACGCGGAAAAAGAGGCTAGAGGAAGGGTGATCGACTCTTTACACCAAGAGGCAACCATGTGGATGGATCGGTTTGCTCTTACCTTGAACGGGAGTCAAGAACTTCCCCGATTGTTAGCCAAGGCCAAGGCGATGGCAGACACCTACTCCGCCCCCGAAGAGATTCATGGGCTTCTCGGCTATTGTCAGCATATGATAGACTTAATGGCCCACATAATTAGAAATCGTTAGGAAACTTGTATGGTCTCTAAGACCTTGACTAGATACGACTTCCTTTTTGAAATAAAATGAGTTGGTCCCATGTTTCTACTCCAAAAAGCTTGTGCGAATCAAGTCACTCCCACATTTTATCTCTAGCATGCATTGTATGTTGGTCTCGTCCTTTGTCACGGGAAGCCGGAAGGTCCGTATCACCTTCTTAATTGTACACATGGGGCACTGTGCCTCCAAATGCGCAAGTAAGAAGAGATAATTTTCCGGGCTCTCGTGTCCGTAAAATGCATTCATATCATGCATCGCATAAGCATCTCTTCATAACATCATAATGGACATATCCTGCATTTGTCCGTTATCATATTCCGGCCTCACATTTTGCTATGAGTCATGGCATCATCATGCATATGCGTTCAACAAACTTTTTGATCTGCAAAATTGCATACCATTTGTTTTCATGTTTGCTCATCCTTGTGTTTTCCTCTACAAAACAAAAACAAAAAAAGGGGGAAGCGTGAAACTTCACACTACATTCTTAGGCACCACGAGCCAACCATGTTGGGATCATAAACCCATTTCACTTAAAAACAAAATAATTGAACATGGTACCTAATGCATGGTTAACTAGGAAATGGTGTTTCTTCGGGCATCTCAATTTCATAATTACATTTTCCATGCATAAGCTTAAAGTATGCCCGAGTCATTCATCCCTATGAGATGTTGTTGAAGTATTGGCGATCAGAATTGCCATTCCTTGGATTATAGGGTTGAACCAAGCTCATGCTTTTACAAAAAGGTTCATCAAGTCAAGTTGAAGTATGGAAGTAACCGTCTTGCAAAATTGGGGCAAAAGATGAATCGAGTCACATCACTGCTTCGTCTACTGCCAAACGTATTTAGGATTATTGATGTCCTTGTTACTTCCAGTTTCACCTTGACAAAGATATCATGGACCATGTTGAAAATCTAAATTGATTCAACCCCATATCTTGCGTAAAAATTCGCAATACTTCAACTGTACATCATTCGCATGCATCCATGCTTTTCATTGATTGCATTGCTCGTTGCATTCTTCCCTTGAAAAATAAAATAAAATGAACTTAATCATGGTTATAAAAAAGAAAGGGACACGCTTTACGACGCCCTTACCAAACTCGTGCTAGAGCTAGAGTAATGGGTGAAGTAGAGGAGATACAAGAGAAGATGAAGGCCGACATGGAGGCCATTAAAGAGAAAATGGCCACAATGATGGAGGCCATGATGAGCGTGAAGAAGATAATGGAAGCCAATGCGGTTGCAATTGCCGCTACCAGCGTTGTTGCTAAGGTGAACCTGATGCTCCCATCTGGCCTCAAGAAAATGAATCATCCAACCTAAAATATGGTAGGCAAAGATTTAGGAAGTACGGATGACCCCAAGATGTGCAAATTCAAAACAAGCACGCCTTCCCGCCATATGGCTTGCCTCCCAAAACTATACACCACCCAATGTGGCGTACATTCCCAATGAGGATGTCAATAACTCCACTCCTATACCCATTGAAAGCCAGCAACCCCAAACTGATCATGCACATATCTCTTAAACCGTGGAAGAGACCCATGAAATTCCCCATCACAATCTAGCCGACTTCGAGCCTTGGCTCGAGTATACCACTGAAGGGCAAGCAGTTGGCGGTATACCCCTACAAAACCCTTTGGAGGGCCCTCAGTATCACCCACAATTGCACCTCTTGCATTCCACAGCGGTTAAAAACCCTCATGACTATGGCAGGAATGGGAAAGGCGGATCATCTAAAGGAAAGGCTCAGGGCCATTGAAGGAGGTGAAGATTATGCCTTTGCTAACCTAGAAAAGTTGTTCCTAATACCCAAACATGGTCATTCCCAAGTTCAAGGTGCTGGACTTTGACAAGTACAAGGGGACTACTTGTCTCAAGAATCATCTAAAGATGTATTGTCAGAAGATGGGGGGAATACGCAAAAGATGAGGAATTGTTGATACATTCCTTCCAAGAAAGTCTTACTGGGGTAGCTGTTACCTGGTACACTAACTTGGACCTTCCCGAGTCCATTCTTGGAAGGACCTAATGGTTGCCTTTGTTAGGCAGTATCAGTACAATTTTGATATGGTTCTGAATAGGATGCAACTACAGAACATGTGCAAAAAGGGGGATGGATCTTTCAAAGAACACGCCCAAAAGGTGGAGGGATCTGGCGGCCCAGGTGGTACCCCCAATAATGGAAAGGGAGACGATAATCGTGATGGTAGACACATTATCGGTACTCCACTATGAAAAGATGATGGGCTGCGCACCCTCAAAGCTTTGCAGATTTGGTCTTCGCCAGTGAAAGGATCAATGTGGGTCCAAAAAGAGGCAAATTTGATCATCCTACTAGGACGACTGAGAAAACTGGGGCAAATAAAGAGGGTGAGGATGAGGGAGAAACCCATGCTGTGACTGCCATTCCTGTACGACCAAATTTCCCACCAACCCAACAATATCTTTACTCAGCCAATAACAAACTTTCCCCTTACCCACCACCCAGTTATCCACAAAGGCCATCCCTAAATCTACCACAAAGTCTGTCTACCGCACTTCCAATGACGAACACCACCTTTAGCACAAACCAAAAACACCAACCAAGAAGTGAATTTTGCAGCGAGAAAGCCTGTAGAATTCACCCCAATTCCAGTGTCCTATGCTGACTTGCTCCCATATCTACTTGATAATTCAATGGTAGCCATAACCCTAGCCAAGGTTCATCAACCTCCATTTATCCGAGAATACGACTCGAACGCAACGTGTGCTTTTCACGGAGAAGCCCCGGGGCGTTCCATTGAGCATGGTAGGGCTCTGAAGCGTAAGGTGCAAGGTCTAATTGATACGGGCTGGCTGAAATTTGAGGAGAATTGCGTGTAAATCCTGACATTGACAAGAGATGCCACACATGGGGCAATTTTGAAAGCTGTTGTTAGGTGTCCCTAATGACTCATCAGGGTTTCCAAGTTTATGCCATTATTGTAAACCACAGCTACAATGTTAAATGAAATGGATAAAGTTGATATCTTTGTCCCTCGTCCTCTCACAAACGCATGTTTGCTTATTCAACTTTCACCGGAATGTGGGTGTAAGCCATTGGTCTGTTTGCTCAAGCAACCTGCGCTCCTGAGTGTTGACTTCCAAGACCGTTCAATCAGAGATTACTCATCTTGCACGTTGGTGGGGGTGCCGTAAAACAACGAGCAAAGTTCAAAACAAATAAAGTTTCAAAATAAAAATTAAAAAGGCATTTGATTGATTGTGTTTTCAAGTAAAAATATAGACGTTCATGTGACCTCATTTTGTCTTTTTAGAGAGAAGTGAGTTATCAAGAATAGGATGTTGGACAAATGGCCTCAGTTACCTTAAGAAAAAGGGGGGTTGAATTAAGATGCAAAGACTATTCCCCAATTAAACTTTCACTCTCTCTTTTCGGATTAACAATGCACATAGGGACAACCCTTCCCTTGTGTTCAAGAATCCTCTACTACAAGAGACCCACGGTCTCTTAATCCCTTTTCAGAAATAAGAAGAAGAGAAGAATAGGTCTCTCGTAAAAGAGGTAGATTGTAAAATGAAGATCAATAAAAAATTCCTTATTGAATAAGCAAGTGGTTGACCAAGGAATCTTTTTGAGAGAATAAGACAGTTCAGTTCAGAAAAATCTTAATCTTTTGAGAGGATAAACTTTGTGGGCAATGAAAACTCTCTTTAAATTCGTGCTTCCAAGCCACCTTTGATGCCCATTCATAAACCATTTGAATAGATGTGACTCTTGGAAATTATTTTCCGAAAATCCCCTCTGGTAATCGATTACAAGACTTGTGTAAACGATTACAGGTTTTAAAAATTTGAATTAAAACATTTTTAACTGCTGGTAATCGATTACCAAAGAGCAAATCTCAATTTGAAATGATAGAATTCTGTGGTCAAACCTTTTGTTTTTCAATTTGGAAACTTCTTCCTAAGATTCTAGAGATCAACTTGATCATATATCTTGATTTCTTATCTCGAATAAAACTTAGAAGCACTTGATCCTTCGGCATCATCAAAACATCAAAATATCTTGCTTCTACATAGGAGTCATTTGACTTAATCCATCAACTGAAAAAAAATCCTTCAACTATTTCTCGTCCTTGGAAAATTCTTTTTGCAAAAATCAATTGCTTCTTTCATTCTCCCTTGCCACAAGGTTGTGAAAACAAGACAACGATGGTTACCTCGTAGCCCTACACTGGGGCAATGAGGGGCATCGTGCATGAGCCTCGAGTGAACCTAGGGGCAGATTAGAAGTTCTCCCCCAATAGGTTCCCTCCTACAAGGTCATGATGAAAGACAACGATTGGTACCTCAAAGCCTTACACTGGGGCAATGAGGGGCACCGTGCATGAGCCTCAAGTGAACATAGGGGCCGATCAAAAGTTCTCACCCATCGATGTTTTCAACAAAAAAAAAGGGGGATAAACCCTAGGATTTCAATGGATTGATTAAACATCAAACGACTCCATTGCCGTCACTCCAAAATGGTCAAATGACTAAATCAAACAGAACACACACTCTGAGGGAGTTCCCGGAGAGATTTGCAAAAAAGATAGGATGAGGTTGCATGAATTATCACCTCTTTCAAAAGGACAGTCAATCTGTGTTTTCCAAAAAAATTAAATCAAAATCAAAATCACAAAATAGGGAAAGAATGTCATGAACATTGTACAAATTTCCATTACATTGCATTGTTTCATATGAAGTCCGCATTTACCAAATTTCACGACAAAGGTTGCATGCATCTGCATCCCTAAAAATCATGTTAACTGCATAGATTTCCTACATCTAATGTCCAAATCTTGTGGATTTGGGATGACCGGCCCTCTCGATGAGTCGATCTCTTGCTTTCTCATAAGGGTGGACCCTTGGGTACTTGTACCTATCACCTTTAGAGGACTACACGTCCTCGCCTTTAGAGGACTACACGTCCTCGCCTTAAGAGGACTACATGTCCTCGCCATCAGAGGACTACATGTCCTCGCCATCAGAGGACTTCATGTCCTTGCCATCAGAGGGCTGCACGCCCTCACCTCCAGAGGACTACCTGTCCTCGCCTTGAGAGGGCTACACGCCCTCACCTTGGGTACTAGTTACCCTCACCATTGAGAGGACTACATGTCCTCGCCATCAGAGGGCTGCACGCCCTCACCATCAGAGGACTACACGTCCTCGCCTTGAGAGGGCTACACGCCCTCATCTTGGGTACTAGTTACCCTCACCGGTGAGAGGACTACGCGTCCTCACCATCAGAGGGCTGCACGCCCTCACCATCAGAGGACTACACGTCCTCACCTTGAGAGGGCTACACGCCCTCATCTTGGGTACTAGTTACCCTCACCGGTGAGAGGACTACGCGTCCTCACCATCAGAGGGCTGCACGCCCTCACCATCAGAGGACTACACGTCCTCGCCTTGAGAGGGCTACACGCCCTCATCTTGGGTACTAGTTACCCTCACCGTTGAGAGGACTACACGTCCTCGCCTTGAGAGGACTACACGTCCTCACCATCAGAGGGCTGCACGCCCTCACCTCTAGAGGACTACATGTCCTCGCCTTGAGAGGGCTACACGCCCTCACCTTGGGTACTAGTTACCCTCACCGTTGAGAGGACTACACGTCCTCACCATCAGAGGGCTGCACGCCCTCACCTCTAGAGGACTACATGTCCTCGCCTTGAGAGGGCTACACACCCTCACCTTGGGTACTAGTTACCCTCACCGCTGAGAGGACTACACGTCCTCGCCTTGAGAGGACTACGCGTCCTCACCATCAGAGGGCTGCACGCCCTCACCATCAGAGGACTACACGTCCTCGCCTTGAGAGGGCTACACGCCCTCATCTTGGGTACTAGTTACCCTCTCCTTGGGAGGACTACACGTCCTCGCCAACAGAGGGCTACACGCCCTCACCTTGGGTACTAGTTACCCTCACCGTTGAGAGGACTACACGTCCTCGCCTTGAGAGGACTACACGTCCTCACCAGCAGAGGGCTGCACGCCCTCACCTCCAGAGGACTACACGTCCTCGCCTTGAGAGGGCTACACGCCCTCACCTTGGGTACTAGTTACCTTCACCTTCAGAGGACTACACGTCCTCGCCTTCAAGGGGTCATGTACCTTCAACTTCAGAGGACTACACGTCCTCGCCGTCAAAGGGTCATGTGCCTTCACCTTTGTAGGGTTACACGCCCTCACCTTCAGAGGACTACACGTCCTCACCTTTAGAGGACTACACGTCCTCGCCATCAGAGGACTACATGTTCCCCATTTTCAAAGGGGGGCATGCCCTCACCTTTAGAGGATTGCACGTCCTTGCCATCATAGGACTACACTCCCTCGCCTTCGAAAGGCGACACGTCCTGAACTTCAGAGGGCTACACGCCCTCGCCTTTAGAGGACTACGCGTCCTCACTTTCAGTGGGCTCCATATCCACACCTTAAGATAATTTAAGGTCCTCTGTCCTTAAATGCTTAACCGAGACTTGCACTCCCGGTTAAGGGACCAGTAGTTTCCTTTTAACGGTTCCTGGGCCACCCCCTGATATTGGAGGAGGGCCAACTGTGCGAGCACAACTAGAAAGGGAGGCTATCACACTGCTACTATGCATACTGGGGCAAGATTTCACCCGTGCCGCTGCAAAGAGACGAGTGCGGATCATGCGCACCAACATGACCACTCTTACATAGATGACATTGCTACTTAGCAATATTCTGCCCAGCGACCGCAATGCCAATCTCCCCCTGCAAAAGTATCAGTTGGTCTGTGTCGTCCCGACATGGGTAAGTATGCATATGGTTCAACTGATTTCTGATACCTTCTATTGTTTGCAGGGATCGCACCCACAAAGACACCCAGTGGACCTGAAGAAGTCCAACAGGGCCCTGGGGTTTCCAGCTCTGGTTACGGGCCTCTATCGGCCCTATAGGGCGCTCGTCCCCCCAGCAAGCTCATGCCATCATGACATAGGTAAGTATACACCTCCCCCAACTGATTTCTGATGTCATCTATTGTTTGCAGGGATTGTGCCTGCAAGACACCTAGTGGACCCGAAGAAGGCCAATAGTGTCTTGGAGTTGCCAGCTCTAAATACGAGTCTCTATCAGTTCAAGGGAGTGCCTGTTGCCCCCAGCAGGGTCATCAGGCCCCCTACCAATCGAGTTTTCATCTAGAAGTGTTGCGCCCCCAGGCAGGCGCAGGGCGAGACACCACAGCAGCATTGGGATGGACGGTAGCGGGCAATAGACACACCGCCATCACCACTAAAGTTCACCTCTGCTCATCCACAAAAAAGTTAGAGCGTTGCCTACGACACATGGCCGACCCATAGGCGACCAAGTCCAAAGCCAAAGGTAAGCAAAGTACTAGGTCAGTGACCGACAAGTCATAAGGCGTCCAGCTAAAGACGTTAAAGAAGCGCTACTAGGAGGCAACCTAGTACCTTTTGAATCTATGCTTGTTATTTGATCACTTTTTATAGTAGGACGCACCTAGTTGCTCATGATCCTGGGGATTTAAATAAAACAAGCACAAGCTCGAAAGGTAGTCATACCTTACAAAATATATATATGTATGTTTAGGTAGAAAGATACCTTAGATATGCATGTATGTAACAAAAACTACTTCACAAAATATATATATGTATGTTTAGGTAGAAAGATACCTCAGATATGCATGTATGTAAACAAAAAATAGTTCACAAAATATATATATGTATGTTTAGGTAGAAAGATACCTCAGATATGCATGTATGTAAACAAAAATAGTTCACAAAATATATATATGTATGTTTAGGTAGCAAGATACCTTGGATATGCATGTATATAGCAAAAATACCTCGCAAAAATATACACATGTTTAGGTAGCAAAATACCTCATGAAAAAAAAAAAGGGGGGAAAAAGAAAACAAACAAGAAAAAGAAATAAACAAATGATAATGATAAAAAAAAAAAAGAAGGAGAAAAAAGAAAAATAAGTTGTCAAGCTGAAAAACCAACATGCTTTTGAAAAGAGATGACTTCCAACGTTTCTTTGGAAAAATTCACTGATCATAACTAGTTTTTGAAAAAAATGTGTATACACCTGAAGGGTGAATGCTGTGAAGATTTTCCCAGACGCCCGAAATGGACTCGGATGAATGCACAAATTGATAAAAGAACATATTTTCGAAACATTGGGTTGATTTAAAATAGAGGAAATGAATCCTGAGCCCTAGCATCACATGACCATAAAAATTTGACACTTGAGTGTCCGCATAGGTGCATGCATGACCAGTTTTGCATAAAGTTTCCAAATCATCATTTTTGCATTTGTGTCATGGAAATAATGTGGGGCATCCCTTTTATCCTTGAGCCAAACCAAACCCTGACATGTATCATGTCTAGCCATTCTACAAGCCTTGAGCCAAAATCCTGACTCACCATAAACCTTACCCTCGGAAGCAAAAAAAAAGGGAAGGAAAGGAAATTTCCAATCAAAGAGAAAGCAAAAAAGGAAGGAAAGGAAATTCCCAATCAAAGAGTGGGAGAAAGAGAAAAAAAAAAGAAAGGAAATTCCCAATCAAAGAGTGGGAGAAAGAGAAAAAAAGAAAAGAAAGAAAATTCCCAACCAAAGAATGGGAGAAAGTAAAAAAGAAGGAAGCTCCTGGTCAAAAGAAACCAGAAGAAATGTGCAGAGAGGTCTTTGGACCGGACAATATCTGAACAATACAGAATTGTCACCAAATGAACAAAAAAGAAGGAAAGGGAACCACGACCTAAAATGGTCTTCTCCCTTTAATTACCAACCAAAATCCCGTGCGCTAGCGACCTTTTTTTCTCGCCCCGCACTAAAAAAAAAAAAAAACAGAAAAAGAAAAAGCCAGGAAAATCAAAAGCCAAAAACACACAAAAGCCGAAAGAAGAAACCACCAAAAGAACCCATTCCCAAGGGAAGCCCTATTTGATCCATGATCACGCATGTAATTTTTGATTTGATAGGAAATAATTTGCAAAGTCAAGTCATGACATATCTATGGTTCGGAATTAGGATGAAACACTTACCTGTGCGAGATTGATACACTTTGAGTGGATTTCTTCTATTTTTGTTGAACCCAGTGTTTCCTCTAAATGGTCATTTAGAAACGAAATGCTAACATCCAAAATCTCATTTATGGTTATGGGAGATTTCATCAGCAGACTCTCCTTCCCCGGTAGACGCATTGTTTTTCACTCAAAAAAAAAAAAAAAAAAAAAAAAAAAGCATATGCTGCTCTAAATCAGTTGGAATATTTGTCTCTTTGCTAAAGCATGTTTGCGTTTTAGTGGAGAAAACACCGAGACTTTTTCAAGTCTCACAAGTTATCTAGAACTACGTAGGTCTGAGTTCCTCATTGGAGGATACGTAGGAGCAAGAGCCTTGCTTTTGTCGGCCGCCCCATAATCTTTGTCATACTGACCCTGAGGTCATGTGACATGCACCCTTGTATCATCCAGAGGCGGCGGGCCCGATGATACGCGGAGATACCTTATGGTTATTCGCACCCTTTTGTCATCCAGAGGCGGCGGGCCCGATGACAAGCAGAGACCAAGTTTGGTCATTCTGCACCCATGATACGCGGAGATACCTTATGGTTATTCGCACCCTTTTGTCATCCAGAGGCGGCGGGCCCGATGACAAGCAGAGACCAAGTTTGGTCATTCTGCACCCATGATACGCGGAGATACCTTATGGTTATTCGCACCCTTTTGTCATCCAGAGGCGGCGGGCCCGATGACAAGCAGAGACCAAGTTTGGTCATTCTGCACCCATGATACGCGGAGATACCTTATGGTTATTCGCACCCTTTTGTCATCCAGAGGCGGCGGGCCCGATGACAAGCAGAGACCAAGTTTGGTCATTCTGCACCCTTGTATCATTCAGAGGCGGCGGGCCCGATGATACGCGGAAATACCCGAGTGGTTATCCGTATAAACATTCTTTTGCTATCTGTAAGACAGAACGCTTGATAGCATGCAGAGACTGACATAGTCTTCTGCACCTTTTGTTCCTCCGGGAACAACAAGTCATTTACATGTGGAAATTTCATGGTCGCCCGCGACTCTCGTCAACCGAGAGGAGCGAAATTAGTGTCATACACTGATTTTCGGGGACCTTTGCTTGATGACATGCGACCATTCTTTGGTCCTTGTGAGGTGCTTGGCATCCATCATTAGGCAATTTGTGAAATTCTAGGAGCGACAAGTCATGGTCACCCGCGACTCTCGTCAACCGAGAGGAACGAAATTAGTATCATACACCGATTTTCGGGGACCTTTGCTTGATGACAAGCGACCATTCTTTGGTCCTTGTGAGGTGCTTGGCACCCATCATTAGGCAATTTGTGAAATTTTGGGAACAACAAGTCATTTGCATGTGGAGATTTTATGGTCACCTGCGACTCTTGTCAAATCGAGAGGGACGAAATTAGTGTCTTACCTTTACTTTCCTTTTATCTCCAATAAAAGACAAGTAAAGAGGGGCAACTGTCATACCCTAATTTCGTCCGGGGACCTTTGCTCGATGACGTGTGACCATTCTTTGGTCCTCGTGAAGTGCTTGGCACCCATCATTAGGCAATTTGTGAAATTTCAGGACATGCCGGAAAATATAAAAAATATCGATGCACAATCCGTAAGTTTCCGTGACACACCGGAAATCAAATGGAAGCATCGTTGCATAATTAAGTGAGGTTCCGTAACATTCCGTAAGTCAAAAAGGGGATGATTATGTAATCCGCAAGGTTCCGTAAAATTACGGAAAGAAAACAAGTATCGTTACGAAATTCGTAAGTTTCCGTAACTTTACGAAAAAAGAATCACCAAAAAAACAGCAGAGGGGGGTGTACTTAGTAAAAATGGGGGTGCAAATAGCACCCAGGCCCACTTGGGCCCTCCAGAAGATTCCTCCAGAAGGCGGTTGCTTCTGGAGGAAGCAACCCTGCTCGCCTGGGCGAGCTGGGCGGCAACCTCCTCCCCTATTTTGCTATAAATAGGGGAGGAAAGCAAGAAGAAAAAGGGCCAGCCCCTTAGGCACTTCTCTCTCTTTCGAATTTGCTTGGAAAAATTGTTTCCGTGAAGAAAATCTAAGCCGAGGCGCTTCCGAAACGTTTCCGTAACGTTTTCCGTGAGGAATCTCGCAAAGGTTTCAACCGTTCTTCGACGTTCTTCATTCGTTCTTCATCGTTCTTCGATCTTCAACGGGTAAGTACCTCGAACCAAGCTTTTCGATTCATTCTATGTACCCGTAGTGGTCCACATTGTGTTTCGTGCATTTTTATTCTCGTTTTGTTTACTTTTTATACCCCCTGTTGACGTGCTTAAGCCGTTTTACTTAAGTCATTTCTCGCTTAACTTAAAAATAAAATAAATTTCCACCGAACGTTTGAATTGTATTATCCATTAACTTCGGTTAAAATAAATTCCGACCGTTCGGTCGTGCCGTAACCACGTTGGAAATCAAAAAGAGGTAAAAAATAATATAATAATCAAAAAGACATCTTTTAGTAAAATAAAGCGGAAAATCAATCGGACGTTTTCTCTTTGGGATTTCTCATTCTTAATCGAATTGATTAATAACTAAAGGGAAACTAAAGGCTAAAATCAATTCGCCTAGTCAAGCTCGTCCATAAAAATAGGCTTTTTGAAGTTTGTCATTTCATTTTCTCACTAAGTAAAATGGATCATTTTTAAGGTCCAACGCCTTAAAATGATCACCTCTTAAAATAAAAAAGAATCACTTGATAAGGAAGAACTACGTAGGTCTGAGTTCCTCATGGAGGATACATAGGAGCAAAAGCCCCGCTTTTGTCGACCACCCCAAGAGATCGTTAATGGTCCAATGCCTTAACGTTTCTCTCCTTTCAAAAACAAGAGATCGTTAATGGTCCAATGCCTTAACGTTTCTCTCCTTTCAAAAACAAGAGATCGTTAATGGTCCAACGCCTTAACGTTTCTCCCCTTTCAAAATCAAAAGACCGTTTAATAGGTCCAATACCTTAAATGACCTTTTGTTCAAATAAAAACATATTTTGCAAAAAAAGACAAAAACAAACTTAACCAAACACTTTGTTCCGAAAGAACTACGTAGGTCTGATTTTCTCATCCCAAATTGAGAAATACGTAGGAGCAAAGGGAAACACCCTTGTCGACCACAAAAAAGAAAAAAATATAAAAAGGGTATAAAGGATATAAGAACATAAAAGGGAACTTAAAAATCAAAGTCATGTTTGCACATTCGATTAAAGGCTGCCGTCCCTTGGGACGGGCGTGTGGGGTGCTAATACCTTCCCCGTGCGTAAATACAACTCCCGAACCTTTCACTAAAAAGTTCGTAGATCGCGTCTTTTCCGGTTTTTCCGACGTTTTCCTCAAATAAACGTTGGTGGCGACTCCGCGCGTATTCCTTTCGTGGAACACGCATCCCGCGAGTCACGCGTCGCCCTCCCGCCGAAGGGTAGGTTGCGACAATGATAAAAGTAAAAATAGAAAAGAAAAAAATGAAATGAAAAAGAGAGCAAATGAGAAAAGAAGAGAGCAAGTAAAGAAAAAGAGAGCAAATAAGGAAAAAGAAAGCAAGTAAGGAAAAAGATGGAAAAAGAAAAATAAGTTGTCTAGCTGAAAAACCGACATGCTTTTGAAAAGAGATGACTTCCAACTTTTCTTTGAAAAAAATTCACTAATCATAACCAATTTTTGGAAAATGTGTGTGTACACCTGAAGGGTGAATGCTGTGAAAATTTTCCCGGACGCCCAAAATGGACTCGGATGAATGCACAAATTGATAAAAGAACATATTTTGGAAACATTGGGTTGACTAAAATAGAGGAAATGAATCCTGAGCCCTAGCATCACATGACCATAAAAATTTGACACTTGAGTGTCCGCATAGGTGCATGCATGACCAGTTTTGCATAAAATTTCCGAATCCTCATTTTTGCATTTGTGTCATGGAAATAATGTGGGGCATCCCTTTTTATCCTTGAACAAAACCAAACCCTGACATGTATCATGTCTAGCCATTCTACAAGCCTTGAGCCAAAATCCTAACTCACCATAAACCTTGACCCAGGGTGAGAATGTCAATCCTTACCCTCGGAAGCAAAAAGAAGAGAAGGAAAATTTCCAATCAAAGATAAAGTAGAAAAAAGAAGAGAAGGAAAATTTCCAATCAAAGAGAAAGAAAAAAAAAAGGAAAGCAAATTCCCAATCAAAGAGTGGGAGAAAGAAAAAAGAAAAGAAAGAAAATTCCCAACCAAAGAATGGAAGAAAGTAAAAAAGAAGAAAGCTCCGGGTCAAAGAAACCAAAAGAAATGTGCAGAGAGGTCCTTGGACCAGACAATATCTAAACAATACAGAATTGTCACCAAATGAACAAAAGAAGGAAAGGAAACCACGACCTAAAATGGTCTTCCCCCTTTAATTGCCAACCAAAATCTTGTGCGCTAGCGACTTTTTCGCCCCGCACTAAACAAAAACAGAAAAGGAAAAAGCCAACCAAAAATCAAAAACCAAAAACACACAAAAGCCGAAAAACCCATCAAAAGAACCCATTCCCAAGGGAAGTCCTATTGATCCATGATCACGCATGTAATTTTTGATTTGATAGCAAATAATTTGCAAAGTCAAGTCATGACATATCTATGGTTCGGAATTAGGATGAAACACTTACCTGTGCGAGATTGATACACTTTGAGTGATTTTCTTCTATTTTTGTCGAACCCAGTGTTTCCTCTAAATGGTCATTTGGAAACGAAATGCTAACATCCAAAATCTCATTTATGGTTATGGGGGGGTTTCATCAGCAGACTCTCCTTCCCCGGTAGATGCATTGTTTTTCACTCAAAAAAAAAAGGGGGGGGGGGCATATGCTGCTCTAATCAGTTGGAATGTTGGTCTCTTTGCTAAAGCATGTTTTCATTTTAGTGGAAAAAACACCGAGACTTTTTCAAGTCTCACAAGTTATCCAGAACTACGTAGGTCTGAGTTCCTCATTGGAGGATACGTAGGAGCAAGAGCCTTGCTTTTGTCGACCACACCACCTTTTGCTGTCATGACCCAAGAGCTGGTAACCCGCGGAGACACCTTACGGTTATCCGCACCTCGTCATTCAGTGACCCCAAGTGTGATTGATGAGCAAAGGCCAGTGTGGTCATTTGCACCCTTTCTGGAGATGTCAACATCTTCCGGTCGAGACTTTTTCAAGTCTCACAAGTTATCTAGAACTACGTAGGTCTGAGTTCCTCATTGTAGGATACGTAGGAGTAAGAGCATTGCTTTTGTCGGCCGCCCCACAAGATCTGTCATATTGACCCTGAGGTCATGTGACATGCGGAGACAAAATTTGGTCATTCCGCACCCCTTTGCCATTCAGACACAGTCGTGTCCGATGGCTCGCAGAGACAAAAATTGGTCATTCTGCACCCTTTGTCATCCAGAGGCGGCGGGCCCGATGACACGCGGAGACAAAATTTGGTCATTCCGCACCCCTTTGCCATTCAGACACAGTCGTGTCCGATGGCTCGCAGAGACAAAAATTGGTCATTCTGCACCCTTTGTCATCCAGAGGCGGCGGGCCCGATGACACGCGGAGACAAAATTTGGTCATTTCGCACCCTTTTGCCATTCAGACACAGTCGTGTCCGATGGCTCGCAGAGACAAAAATTGGTCATTCTACACCCTTTGTCATCCAGAGGCGGCGGGCCCGATGACACGCGGAGACAAAATTTGGTCATTCCGCACCCCTTTGCCATTCAGACACAGTCGTGTCCGATGGCTCGCAGAGACAAAAATTGGTCATTCTGCACCCTTTATCATCCAGAGGCGGCGGGCCCGATGACATGCGGAGACAAAATTTGGTCATTCCGCACCCCTTTGCCATTCAGACACAGTCGTGTCCGATGGCTCGCAGAGACAAAAATTGGTCATTCTGCACCCTTTGTCATCCAGAGGCGGCGGGCCCGATGACATGCGGAGACAAAATTTGGTCATTCCGCACCCCTTTGCCATTCAGACACAGTCGTGTCTGATGGCACGCAGAGACAAAATTTGGTCATTCCGCACCCCTTCGTCAATCGCGGCCAATAAGCCCGATGACACGCGGAGATTTACATTATCTTCCGCACTCACAAGATATGTCATACTGACTTTTGAGTCACGCTGACAGGCGGAAATACCCGAGTGGTTATCCGTATAAACATTCTTTTGCTATCTGTAAGACAGAACGCTTGATAGCATGCAGAGACTGACATAGTCTTCTGCACCTTTTGTTCCTCCGGGAACAACAAGTCATTTGCATGCAGAAATTTTATGGTCACCCGCGACTCTCGTCAATCGAGAGGAACGAAATTAGTGTCATACCCTAATTTCGTCCGGGGACCTTTGCTTGATGACATGCGACCTTTCTTTGGTCCTTGTGAGGTGCTTGGCACCCATCATTAGGCAATTTGTGAAATTCCGGGAACAACAAGTCATTTGCATGTGGAGATTTTATGGTCACCCGCGACTCTCGTCAAATCGAGAGGAACGAAATTAGTGTCTTATCTTTACTTTCCTTTTATCTCCAATAAAAGACAAGTAAAGAGGGGCAACTGTCGTACCCTAATTTCGTCCGGGGACCTTTGCTTGATGACATGCGACCTTTCTTTGGTCCTTGTGAGGTGCTTGGCACCCATCATTAGGCAATTTGTGAAATTCCAGGACATGCCGAAAAACCAAAAAAATATTGATGCACAATCCGTAAGTTTCCGTGACACACCGGAAATCAAATGGAAGCATCGTTGCATAATTAAGTGAGGTTCCGTAACATTCCGTAAGTCAAAAAGGGGATGATTATGTAATCCGCAAGGTTCCGTAACATTACGGAAAGAAAATAAGTATCGTTGCATAATTAAGTTTGTCATTTCATTTCTCACTAAGTAAAATGGATCATTTTCAAGGTCCAACGCCTTAAAATGATCACCTTTTAAGTAAAAAAAGAATCACTTGATAAGAAAGAACTATGTAGGTCTGATTTTCTCATCCCAATTGAGGAATACGTAGGAGCAAAGGGAAACACCCTTGTCGACCACAAAAAGAGAAAAATATAAAAAGGGTATAAAGGATATAGAGACATAAAAAGGGAACATAAAAAATCAAAGTCATGTTTGCACATTCGATTAAAGGCTGCCGTCCCTTGGGACGGACGTGTGGGGTGCTAATACCTTCCTCGTGCGTAAATACAACTCCCGAACCTTTCACTTAAAAGTTCGTAGATCGCGTCTTTTCCGGTTTTTCCGACGTTTTCCTCAAATAAACGTTGGTGGCGACTCCGCGCGTATTCCTTTCGTGGAACACGCATCCCGCGAGTCACGCGTCGCCCTCCCGCCGAAGGGTAGGTTGCGACAGTGATGCTCCTTCTTCCATGGCTTATTCCCTAGTGGATGGTGCCTCCCCTCTCCTCTTCTCCTTTGCCTTCCGCTGCATCTCCATGGTGGAAAATCACCATTGAAGGACCTCATTGAAGCTCAAAGATCCAGCCTTCATAGAAGCTTCACAAGCAAGCTTCCATCACTTTTCTTTGTGGGTTGATGGGTTCTGTCGCACAGAATGGCGTAATCCTTGGAATAAATTCCCCTGTATTAAATGAATCAAAGAATACGGGTAGTTGATGTTGTGAGCTTTCACTTCAGGACGTGCAATGCTAGTAAAGAATTGTGGCACTGAGCTGCTTGAATAATCCTCAAGGGTGATCCTCTGGTGTTGCTCGTCTGCCATGATAGCGGCTTCAGGCAATTGAGTAGCGGATTCCCTTGATGATGGTGAATCAGGTGATAATGAATCAGAAAAATGAGTTTCTTCCTCAAGAATGGATGCGACTGTTCTGTCTTGCAGAAGTTTCCTTCTCCTCTCGGCCCTATTCCTTCTCAATGTAGCTTCAATTTTTAAGTCCAGAGGAACTAAATTGCTTGTGGGAGATCTATGCATATAAAATACTAACAGAAACAGCAGTTATCCAATTCAATAAGAGAAGATAAATATGAATAGAAAACAAATATTCACAGATAATCAAAGAATATAACGAATAAAGAATAGAATCCTAAAAACGAACTAACTTTCCAAATAAAAAGAAGTTCCCCAGCAACGGCGCCAAAAACGTGTTTGCTTCTGGCAAGTGCACCGGATCGCGCAAGTAGTATAAAATGGTAAGAATCTTGTATCGAACTATCGGGGAACTTGTGTTACCTGGTAAAGCTATTTCAGTGAATAGGTGTCTAGTGTGAAAAGAGATGTGTTTACTATGAACAGGTGTGTAAACTAACTATTAAAAGGGAAAATCATGTGAGAAATGCTGCGTAAAAACAAGTAGACGACACGTTGGTCTTCCTAATAAGAGTCTGATGTTAGAAGGATATTCTCTACTTAACAATGCTCATGCGTTCTATGGTGTCTCCTGAAATGCAAAACCATGATTCCTCATGGTAGTCTAGCCTAATCCTGATCAAGCATCATCCGCAAATTCCTCTTGTTGGACTAAACTCGGCCAGGACCTCATTAAGATAAACATACAACAACTAGGTTATCGTACCCCAATTCCTTATGAAAATACTACAAACTAGCCCTGTCCTATCAAGTTCTAAGAATCAAACCAATTTCCACTGTTGAATGATCCTAAAAACATATGCATCTACGTGATCAAGTCAAAAGCATGGTAGAATGAAGTTTTGATAGCACAGTGAACACACAAAACATCATTAAATAGATAAAAATATATTTACGTCAAGTACCTACAAGGAAGATCCAATAGAGGATTTAGCTTTCCATAACTGGGAAGCTTCCTTTACAACAAAGAGAAGAGAAAGATGAAAGATTGCAGAAATACAAGTAGTGGGGATGTCTCCTCCACCTCTAGGACCTCACAATCACTCACAAACTCATCTCAAGCTCTCAGGACGGCTTCCTCTTCCAGCTCTGGTCTCTGCAGATCTTCACACAACATATTCTCTCAAATTCTCTAGAACTTGGACCTTTCTCTCTCTAAAACTCTCCAATTATGCGGAAGCTTCAAGAAAAGGCAAAACTCCCTCAGAAATCTGATTTTAAGCTTAAATAGGTGGCTTTGTTTGTGCTCAAGCGGTTAGCGCAATTCTGAACCACTTAGCGCGCATTAGTGAATTTTGGCTTAGCGTGGCTTTTCTCGCTCAACGTGATGCAATCCTCCCTAGGAAGGGACCAATCACTAGAACCATGAGCAAGAGGCTCCAAGAAGATTGGGCTAGAGCTGCTGAAGAAGGCCCTAGGGTTCTCATGAACCTTAGGGTAGATTTCTGAGCCCATGGGCCAAGGTTGGGTCCAATTATCTTTGTACATATTAGACTAGGATGTCATTATATTTGGTCCTTGTATATAGGGCTCCATATTGTAGGTAGGGTACCCTAGAAATATAGGATTTTTCAGCCCTTGTATTTTTGGGCACCTAGACTAGTTTTTGTATTAGGGGTAGTTTTGTAATTTCACATGCACTAAGTGGATATTTGATGTGTGTGGTTGGAAATAAATTTAATTGAATTGGTAGAAGCCCAATCCAATTAAATTTTAGAGGGGGAGGTGAGCATTTGCTTACTACACCCCATTGCCACATCATATAGTCACACTTTGTGCATGTCCTTCATGCTTTTCATGCCTCATGACACCTAAGCACACTTAGTGGAGAATCTTGTAATTGATCTTGGATTAGTGGGCTGAACCATAACTAAAATTCACTAATCATAATTAGTGAAATTTTGGCTCCAAAGTTTGGCTCCACAAATTCAATTTCAAATTCAAGTGAAATTTGAATTTCCCTCCAATTTTGTGTGACACTTAGGCTATAAATAGAGGTCATGTGTGTGTATTTTTTTCAACTTTGATCATTTGAATATTAACTTCAGATTTCAGAGCTCCTTTTGAGCACAAAATTTCGTGCTCTTCTCTCCCTCTCCCTTCATTCATCTCCTTCTTCCTCCAAGCTCTTATCCATGGCCTCCTATGGTGGTGAGCTTCTTCTAGACTCATCTTCTCCTTGAAGTGGCGTCTCCTCTCTCTCTTCCTTCTCCATTCCGCTGCCATTTATCTTCCAAGAAGCAAAGGAATCCATTGATGAAGAAGATCCTAGGCCTACAAGCTCCAATGGAGCTTGCATCATGTGGTATCAAGAGCATCTTCATCTAGGTGATGTTCTTTTGCTTCCTCTATCTTTTTGTTCGGTGAATTCTCTTTAATTCCTTGTTCTTCATCTTATTCTCCATGTATATCCTCCATTGTCTTGTGGTTTGGTGCTGTTTAGAGTAGATTCAAAAAAAAAAAAATAAACCGATTAAATCTTAGATCTACACTTGTTCTTGCATTTCTATGGTTCAAAATTTGTAGATCTACTCTTGAATCTTGTTTTTGTGTTGATTTTAGGTTCTATCAATTTTCATTCATAATATTCTTGTGCTGAACCTTTAGATCTAAATTTTGTTCCAAAATATTGATTAGAAAAAAAAAACACAAAAATCTAAGTGTAAATCACTTAATCCATGTTGTCTTAGAGTCATGTTTAGTCATAGTAATTGTCACATTATGTTCTAAGTTTATGTTGAATTTTATTTTGTTAATTGAATTCTAGATACATTTGTTCATGTATTCTTGTCATTCTTAGCCTATCTTTTGAATTTTGAGTCTAATTCATGCATGTTATTTAGTTCATAACATGTTCTAAATCAATTCCTAGAAGTAGTCTTGTTCTTGAACTTTTTTTTTGCTTTCTAAGTTTTCTACATGATGCCTATGATGAAGTTGAGTTGTGGTGCTGAGTTGTGGCTGGATTTGTGAATCAAAATAAGTCTTAAGCTCTCTTTAATTGTGTTATTCAAGATAATTGAGCATAAGCAAACACAAATTGTAACTATCCAAGCCTTAAGCAACATAAACACTACTCTTGATTTCTAGGTTGAAATCGCTGGTTCTGGCAGCTTGAACATACGAACTTGTATAAATTACTGGGAATTGGTCACTACGTTTTTTGAGCTGAAACTTTTACTGAATTTTCTAGACATCTAGACGAAAATTATAAAAAAAGAACCAAGCGATTTGGATTAAAGGAAAAAATAAGAAAAATCTCACAAGTTGGCAGAAAAATCAGTGTCCAGGAAAAAAAAAAAAAAAGTGAAAGGAAAGTGTGCTTGTTGTTTTGGCTCAAAATTTGTTCTATAATTGGTGCCTATTTTATACCAATCCTAGTTCTGAAATTTAAATTGAAAATTATTGTGAAAACAAGTGCCAAAACTAGAGGTTTCTTGAGTCTTTTTTTTTAGAGTTTTTCTACTCTACTCTAGAGCCATTCTAGGTTTCTCTTTGAGTCCTAGCTTGCTTTTTTGTGCTTTTCATTGCTTTAATTGTTGAATAATCCTTGGAAATTTGTCTTGTTAAAACTCTATTGGTTTAGCTTTCATTTCATTTTTTTTTTGTCTTTGGTTATTGCTTGTCTCTTTGTTTCCTTGCTTGTGAGTTGCCATATAGGGAATTGGAAAGGAGGATTGGTCCATATCTTGAAGAATTTGAGTCAAGAAGCAAGGGGCCAACCACCTTAAGAGCTATTGGACTAAGAAGCACTCCAAATTGAGTGAAACACTAAAGAGAGAATAGCCACCACAATTGAGGACTTTTTTCTTTGTAATTTTGTAATTGGCAATTTGCTTTGCTTTCAAATTTTGTAACAAAAAGGCCTTTCATTGGAAGTAAGTTGGGAGCCTCCGCTAGGTCACCCTACTTCCATTTGTGTGTAATAATTTTAGGCAATTTTCCCTTAGGATAGTGAGTGTTTTGTTGGGAACCTTAAATGAGGTCATCCAAACACTCTTAGGATCCGCCTAGTTTGCATTTCTTGCACTTTAATTTCTTGCTTACTTTCATAGCTTATTTCCTTTACCCTCCATTGTCAAACCGCCTAGATAGCTTTCCTTTTACCAATTAGTTTTTACCTTATCTTTCACACCTTTTTTTAGTGTTTATTTTGGCTAGTTTCAACCATAGTTTCTTTTACCTTTTTTTCAAACCCCCAACAAGAAAGAACCATAACTTAGGAACCAACATGAGTCTTCATTCTTCATCTAGTGTTAATGGTGAGGGTTCTACTCCTAAGGACCCCTTGTATAAGATATTAGATGAGTTGAGATCCCTTAAGTTGTGGAAAGAAAAACAAGAGAGAAAAGAAAAAGGTAAAAAAAGAGTGGAAGAAATAAGTCAAGATGAAAGAGAGAAAATAAGAGAGGAAGAAAGAAGAAAAATAATGAAAGAAATGAAAAGAGAAAAACATGCCTCCTATAGTAGTCATGACTCTTGCAAGAGTTTAAGTGAAGAACTTAGCGACTATTATAGAGGGCGTCATAGTTCACATACTAAACATCACTCCCAAAGAAGAGAAAAGGATAGAAGGCCTCAAGAGGTTAACATTAGCCTCCCATATTTCCACGGAAAAGATAATGTTGAGGCCTACTTAGATTGGGAAATGAAGGTTGAACAACTCTTTGCTTGCCATCATATTAGCGAAGAGAGAAAAGTTCCATTGGCTACCCTTAGCTTTCAAGGGTATGCCCTCTATTGGTGGACTTCCCTTGTTAAAGAACGAAGGATTCATGAGGATCCTCCAGTAGAGTATTGGAATGATCTTAAGAGTGCCCTTAGGAAGAGACACATTCCCTCCTACTATGAAAGGGAGCTTATGGACAAGCTCCAAAGGCTTAGACAAGGGAGTATGAGTGTTGAAGAATATAGACAACAAATGGAACTACTCCTTTTAAGAGCTGGACTTAGGGAAGAGGAAAGAACAAGCATAGCTAGGTTCCTTAGTGGGCTCAATATGGAAGTGAGGGACAAGGTTGAACTCCTTCCATATAGGGACCTAGATGAGCTAGTCCAACTTTGTATAAGAGTGGAGCAACAACTTAAAAGAAAGCCTTCTTCAAAATCTTATGGCTCTCACTCTTATCCAAGGAAGGACCAAGCCCATGGAATTTTAGGGGCTGCACCTTCAAAACCCAAGGAAGATAAGGGTAAGACCATAGAGAAATACACCCCTAAGACTAGTTCCCAAGAAAGGACTAGCAACATTAAATGCTTCAAATGTCTTGGGAGAGGTCACATTGCCTCTCAATGCCCCACAAAGAAAACCATGATCATGAGGGGTCAAGACATTTATAGTAGTCAAGAGGAGACTACTTCTTGCCCTTCCTCTAGTGGAAGTGAAGATGAAGTAAGGGATGAAGAGTCTAGTGAGGAAGTCTACCCTCATGAAGAAGGTGACCTCTTAATGGTTAGAAGGCTCCTTGGAGGTCAATCTTGTGATTTATCTCAATCCCAAAGAGAGAACATCTTTCATACAAGATGCAAAATTTTAGATAAAACTTGTTCTCTCATTGTGGATAGTGGATCTTGTTGCAATTGTTGTAGCACAAGATTAGTTTCCAAGTTGAACCTCACTATCATTCCCCACCCAAAACCTTATAAACTTCAATGGCTCAATGAGCAAGGGGAAATGATAGTTAACCAACAAGTGAAGGTACCTTTCTCCATTGGGACATATAAGGATGAAGTTAATTGTGATATAGTTCCCATGGAGGCAGGACATATTCTTTTAGGAAGGCCGTGGCAATTTGATAGGAAGATCATTTATAATGGCCTAACTAATGAGATTAGCCTCACCCATCTTGGCACTAAATTTGTGTTGCATCCTCAAACACCTTCACAGGTGGCCAAAGATCAACTAACTGTGAAAGATAAGAGAGATGAGGAAGAAAAATTAGAAAAACAAAAGAAAAAGAAGGATAGTAAGGTCTTGTCTTCAAAGGCCAGGGGGAAGGAAAAAGAGGGAAAGGATTCCTCCAAGAAGATTGTTAAGAAGGAAAATCATTTTGCAACAAAAGGTGATATTAAAAGAGCACTCCTTCTTAAACAATCTTTCTACCTTCTCCTATCAAGGGAAACATCCCTTAGCACTGCCACAATTCCTACATTTGAGACCTTACCCCCAAAGGTCCAAGAACTCTTACATGAATTTGGTGATATATTTCCCAAAGAGATACCCCCTGGGCTACCTCCTTTAAGGGGAATAGAACACCAAATAGATTTAGTCCCAGGAGCAAGCCTTCCTAATAGGCCAGCCTATAGGACTAACCCTCAGGAGACTAAGGAGATAGAGTCTCAGGTTAAAGAATTGTTGGAGAAGGGCTGGGTCCAAGAGAGCCTAAGCCCATGTGCTGTGCCAGTGTTGTTGGTGCCCAAAAAGGATGGTACGTGGAGAATGTGTACAGATTGCAGGGCCATCAACAACATCACTGTAAAGTATAGGCACCCCATTCCTAGACTTGATGATCTGCTTGATGAGTTGCATGGTGCCAATATCTTTTCAAAAATTGATCTTAAAAGTGGTTATCACCAAATCAGGATGAAAAAGGGTGATGAGTGGAAAACTGCTTTCAAGACCAAGTTTGGTTTGTATGAATGGCTAGTGATGCCTTTTGGGCTCACTAATGCACCAAGCACCTTTATGAGGCTTATGCATCATGTCTTAAGGGATTTCATAGGTAGATTTGTAGTTGTTTATTTTGATGATATTTTAGTGTATAGTAGGAGCCTAGATGATCACTTAGGACATCTCAGACAAGTTCTTTCAGTCCTTAGGAAAAACACCCTCTATGCAAATATAGAGAAGTGTACCTTTTGTGTAGATAATATAGTTTTCTTAGGTTTTGTAGTTGGTATAAATGGAGTCCAAGTGGACCCTGAGAAAATCAAGGCCATCCAAGAATGGCCCACCCCAAAAAGTGTGGGAGATATTAGGAGCTTCCATGGGTTAGCAAGCTTCTATAGAAGGTTCGTTCCTAATTTCTCTACAATTGCATCACCTCTCAATGAGCTGGTGAAGAAGAATGTAGCATTTACCTGGGGTGAAAAACAAGAGCAAGCCTTTGCTTTGCTCAAAGAAAAGCTTACTAAGGCACCTGTTCTAGCTCTTCCTGACTTTTCTAAAACTTTTGAGCTAGAATGTGATGCCTCTGGAGTGGGAGTTGGAGCTGTATTGTTACAAGGTGGGCACCCTATTGCTTATTTTAGTGAAAAACTTCATAGTGCCACCCTCAACTACCCCACCTATGATAAAGAGCTTTATGCCTTAATAAGAGCCCTCCAAACTTGGGAACATTACCTTGTTTCCAAGGAATTTGTCATTCATAGTGATCATCAATCACTTAAGTACATTAGAGGGCAAAGCAAGTTAAACAAGAGGCATGCAAAATGGGTAGAGTACCTAGAGCAATTTCCATATGTTATCAAATACAAAAAGGGAAAAACAAATGTGGTAGCTGATGCCCTCTCTAGGAGACACACATTGTTTTGCTCCCTAGGAGCTCAAATTTTAGGATTTGATAATATTAGGGACTTGTATGCTTTAGATGAACATTTCTCTCCCATTTATGAGAGTTGTGGGAAAAAGGCCCAAGATGGATTCTATTTGGCTGAGGGGTATTTGTTCAAAGAGGGAAAGCTTTGCATACCCCAAGGATCCATTAGGAAATTACTTGTGAAAGAGAGCCATGAGGGTGGGCTCATGGGCCACTTTGGGATAGACAAGACCCTTGTCTTACTCAAAGAAAAGTTTTATTGGCCCCATATGAAGAAAGATGTCCATAAGCATTGCACTAGGTGTGTGGCTTGTTTACAAGCCAAGTCTAGGGTGATGCCTCATGGGCTATACACACCCTTACCCATCCCATCTGCACCTTGGGTAGACATTAGTATGGACTTTGTCCTTGGGCTTCCTAGAACCCAAAGAGGTGTAGACTCTATCTTTGTGGTGGTGGATAGGTTTAGCAAGATGGCACACTTTATACCATGCCACAAGGTGGATGATGCTTCCCACATCTCAAAACTCTTTTTCAGGGAAGTTGTGAGACTCCATGGTTTGCCTAGGACCATTGTGTCAGATAGAGATGCTAAGTTCCTTAGCCACTTCTGGAAAACCTTATGGGCTAAGTTAGGAACTAAACTTCTTTTCTCTACCACTTGTCATCCACAAACTGATGGGCAAACAGAGGTAGTGAATAGGTCTTTATCCACCCTTTTAAGGGCTCTTCTGAAAGGCAACCATAAGTCTTGGGATGAGTATCTTCCTCATGTAGAATTTGCCTACAACAGGGGGGTTCATAGAACCACCAAGCAGTCCCCTTTTGAGGTTGTCTATGGGTTTAATCCCCTAACACCGTTAGACCTCATTCCCCTCCCACTGGAAACTTCTTTTATACATAAAGAAGGGGAATCTAGGTCAGAATTTGTAAAGAAGATGCATGAGAGGGTTAAGAACCAAATAGAGAACCAAACAAAGGTGTATTCAACTAAAGGCAATAGAGGAAGAAAAGAGCTAGTTCTTAATGAGGGTGACTGGGTTTGGCTCCATCTTAGGAAGGATAGATTCCCTACTGAAAGGAAATCCAAGCTTAGCCCTAGAGGGGATGGACCTTTTCAGGTTTTGGAGAGGATCAATAACAATGCCTATAGGTTGGACCTCCCAGAAGAGTATGGAGTCAGCACCACTTTTAACATTTCTGATTTAACTCCTTTTGCAGGTGGAGCTGATATTGAGGAGGAGGAACTAACAGATTTGAGGTCAAATCCTCTTCAAGGGGAAGGGATGATGCAATCCTCCCTAGGAAGGGACCAATCACTAGAACCATGAGCAAGAGGCTCCAAGAAGATTGGGCTAGAGCTGCTGAAGAAGGCCCTAAGGTTCTCATGAACCTTAGGGTAGATTTCTGAGCCCATGGGCCAAGGTTGGGTCCAATTATCTTTGTACATATTAGACTAGGATGTCATTATATTTGGTCCTTGTATATAGGGCTCCATATTGTAGGTAGGGTACCCTAGAAATATAGGATTTTTCAGCCCTTGTATTTTTGGGCACCTAGACTAGTTTTTGTATTAGGGGTAGTTTTGTAATTTCACATGCACTAAGTGGATATTTGATGTGTGTGGTTGGAAATAAATTTAATTGAATTGGTAGAAGCCCAATCCAATTAAATTTTAGAGGGGGAGGTGAGCATTTGCTTACTACACCCCATTGCCACATCATATAGTCACACTTTGTGCATGTCCTTCATGCTTTTCATGCCTCATGACACCTAAGCACACTTAGTGGAGAATCTTGTAATTGATCTTGGATTAGTGGGCTGAACCATAACTAAAATTCACTAATCATAATTAGTGAAATTTTGGCTCCAAAGTTTGGCTCCACAAATTCAATTTCAAATTCAAGTGAAATTTGAATTTCCCTCCAATTTTGTGTGACACTAAGGCTATAAATAGAGGTCATGTGTGTGTATTTTTTTCAACTTTGATCATTTGAATATTAACTTCAGATTTCAGAGCTCCTTTTGAGCACAAAATTTCGTGCTCTTCTCTCCCTCTCCCTTCATTCATCTCCTTCTTCCTCCAAGCTCTTATCCATGGCCTCCTATGGTGGTGAGCTTCTTCTAGACTCATCTTCTCCTTGAAGTGGCGTCTCCTCTCTCTCTTCCTTCTCCATTCCGCTGCCATTTATCTTCCAAGAAGCAAAGGAATCCATTGATGAAGAAGATCCTAGGCCTACAAGCTCCAATGGAGCTTGCATCACAACGGATGGACTGAAGCAGTGCGCTTAGCGGAATGACCCTTCGCTCAACGAATATGCATAGCTCATCCTTCTTCCAGATTCTTCCTTACGCTCAGCCGAGATGTGTTGCACTCAGCGGATGGCTCGCTAAGCCAGAAGATTGGCTTAGTGAGAGGGTGAAAATCAGCACTTCAAAACTTGCCTAATTAACCTAAAAGTGAGAGAAAAAATATTATTAAACACACAAAATGGAAGTACTAAGTATTTATTACCTATCTTTAGCAAAAATTAATTACAACACTACCAAATACCTATAAATAGGAGGAGTTTGATACAATTTACACAAGCTTTATACACAAAAGTTAGTCGTATTCACCGACTAACAATAGTTGATATGGGTAGAAAGAAGTTGGAGATGGGTTTTGAAGAACAGAAAATTGATTTTGATTTGTTTGTTGAAGACAAGCCTGTTCCAGAA
Organism: Glycine max; assembly: GCF_000004515.6. Taxonomy (NCBI): domain Eukaryota; kingdom Viridiplantae; phylum Streptophyta; class Magnoliopsida; order Fabales; family Fabaceae; genus Glycine; species Glycine max. Next base: position 30,248,150 of record NC_038251.2, read on the forward strand.
CAAAATGTTTGCTTACAGGTAATGGAAGTGGGTCAAGAGGTTCTGGAGGTAAGAACCAAAATATGATATCACCTGTCGCAACCTACCCTTTTGCGGGAGAGCGAGGCGAGGCTCACGGGTGCATCTTCCAAAGGAGGAAAATGCGCGGAGTTGCCACCAACATTTATTTGTGGAAAACGTCGGAAAAACCAAAGGAAACCGATCATAAAGAATATTCCAAGTTCGGGAGTTGTATTTACGTTTGAGGAAGGTATTAGCACCTCTCACGTTTGTCTCAAAGGACAACAACCTTATTTTTAGAATTGTGCGAAATTGTGTTACCCTAACTTCTATTTCTTTTTTATTTATGGGGTCGACAAAAGTGGGGCTCTTACTCCTACGTACCCTCCATCGAAGAGGAAATCAGACCTACGTAGTTCTTTTTTATGGGTGAATCAAGTGATTCTTTTTACTTGGAAGGTGATCATTTTAAGGCGTTGGACCTTAAAAATGATCCATTTACTTGGTAAGAAAAATTGAGATATTGAACTTTCAAATCCTTTTTAGTGATTTTTTGCAGATGAGCTTGACTTTGCGAGTTGATTTTAGCCTTAGTTTTACTTTAGTTATTAGTCAATTCAATTAAGAAAGAGAAATCCCAAATAGAAACGTCCGATTGATTTTTTTGCATTATTTTACTAAAAGATATTTTTTGATATTATATTATTATTTTACCTCTTTTGGGTTTCCAACGTGGTTACGGCACGACCGAACGACTGGATTTCATTTTAACAGAAATTAACGGATATTACAAATCAAACGATTGGTGGAAATTTATTTTATTTTTTTATTAGGCGAGAAAATGACTTAAGTAAATGACTGAAGCACGTCAAAGGGGGTACAAAAAGTAAATGAAACGAGAATAAAAGTACACGAAACAAATGGGGACCACCACGGGTACATAGAATGAATTGAAAAGTTCGATTTCGGGTACTTACCGGTTGAAGACCGAAGAACAATGAAGAACGAACGATGAATGACGAAGAACGGTTGAAAATCTTCGTGAAATCATCCACGGAAACGTTACGGAAGCGCCTCGGCTTGGATTTTCTTCATGGAAACAATTTTCCTCAGTAATTTCAAGTGAATACGAGGTGCCAAGAAGGCTGAACTCTTTCTTTCTTCACTCCTCCCTCTATTTATAGCAAAATAAAGGAGGAGCTTGCCACCCAGCTCGCCCAGACGAGCCAGGTTGCTTCCTCCAGAAGCAACCGCCTTCTGGAGGAAGAATCTGGAAGGCCCAAGTGGGCCTGGATGCTATTTGCACCCCTTTTTTATACTAAATACACCCATCTTTGCTTTTTATGGTGATTCTTTTTCCGTAACGTTACGAAACTTTACGAATTTCGTAACGATACTTGTTTTCTTTCCGTAAGGTTACGGAACCTTACGAATCATGAAATTACTCTTTTTTAGCTTTCGAAAAGTTACGGAAACTCACGGATTGCGTAACAATACTTCCTTTTGATTTCCAGCGCGTTACGGAATTTCACGGATTGCGTAACAATGCTTCCTTTTGATTTTCGGCACGTCTCGGAACTTCACATATTGTGCAACAAAGGGTGCCAAGTACCTCGAAGCGGTCAATCAAAGGTTGCATGCCATCAAACAATAGTCCTCAGACGAAGTTAGGGTATGACAGTTGCCCCTCTTTACTTACCTTTTATTGGAGATAAGAGGAAAGCAAAGATAAAACACCGATTTCGTCCGTCTTCGCCTTTTCCGTGATTAGTCTATGACGACTCCCGTTTCTCCTTCTTTTTTCTCTGCATGACACAAAACAAACACAAACAACAAAAACACCAATAACATAATATACATATATACACATGTTTGGCGAAGGAACCGATCGGGAAAATAACGAAAACCACATTTCCCAGTCACCGGAGGCTCCGTGCTTGATGGTGGAGGACGCATGAACAGCGCTAGGCAATCAATTCATGAGTCTCCGAACAAGATTTGAGGGTGGAGGATAGGCGCACAACGCTAGGCAATCAATTAGCGGGGCTCTAGACTCGATGGTGGAGGACACATGAACAGCGCTAGGCAATCAATTCGTGGGGCTCCAGACTCGATGGTGGAGGACACATGAACAGCGCTAGGCAATCAATTCATGGGTCTCCGAATAAGATTTGAGGGTGACACCGAATGGTCCACCGGGTTCTTTCACCTAAAAAGGCGAACATGCTTTAGCAAGGAAAAATAAATCATTCACGAGAGCACCATATCTTCGAGAAACAATATACCCATGCCAAAAGTAATTTTCCTTGTAACCGAAAATGAAGGGCAGGATGTCAACATTTTGGTTTTAAGTGAACATTCAGGGGAAACGTCGGGTCAAACTGAAACTGGGAATAAAATCACTCATAGTGTATAAAAACTCACACAGGCAAGTGTTTTACCCTAATCCCAAACCATAACTGCACCATGACTTTATTTTGCACATGCTTTCCTATCGAACCAAAAGATCACACGCACGATCACGGATCAATAGGATTTTCTCGAAGGTAGTGTTTTGGAGATGAAGTTGGGTGTTTCGGTCTTTTCCTTTTTGTTTAGGTGGGGCGGGATATCGCCAGTCGAGAACGACTTTGAATGGCAATCCCAAAGGAAGAACCACTTAAAAATGGGTTTTCCTTTGCCGGCAGTCATTTTCCCTGCCGAAAAATTTATCTGGTCAGAAGATTGATCGGGAATTATTCTATTTTCCTCCGATCTTTTCCTTTTCACTTTCTTCCGATCTTTGATCGGGAATCATTCTTTTCCTTTCCTTTCCTTTCCTTTCCTTTCCTTTTCTTTTTTCTTTCTTTTCATTTCTCCCTTTCCATTTCTTTCTTTGGGAATTTGGGTTTTAGCATTCGTTATTCGCTCTCTCTTGAGGAGATCCTACTATCCTTCTCTTCGGGGGAAAGGATAAGGATTCCTTTCATGGGCCAAGGTTCAAAGTAGCTCAAGGTTGTGTCCCAACATGGTCTTTTCATCGTGCGAGCCCGATTTTGATATCTGGGGAAAAACAAATTCGCATGTCAAGGTGTCGGTCTCGGGTCAATATTTCCAAATTATGTTCTTTCATCGGTTCAACGAATCCATCCATTCTCATCTTGGTTATTCTGGAAAATAAACTTTTGGTGTCAGTCCTTTGTTTCCAAAAGATATGTTGGCTTTCTACGAATGATTTATGCTTCTTATGACCATAACATGCCGACCTTCGAGGTCTTTCTTTCTTTTTCTTTTTTGTTTCATTTTTTATGTTTTATAAAAAACTATACATCCATTTCCATCTATGAGAAAAGTTTTTCTTTGTACACCTACATTCCTATACATGACGAGCTTTTTCTGTATACACACACATTAAAACTCTTTCTCTTTACATCAACACGATCTATATACAAACCCTATTCCTGTTCAAAGATTTCTTTTCCGTTTTTTTCTCAACACACACTCGTAGTTTATACCAAAATTTCTTTATATACACTCGTCACTCACTGATCGAGGCCGTACCCGAATCAAATAAACATGAAAATGCAGTAACTAGGAAGTGATCCTAGGTCATTTCCCAACGAGCAATGACAAACCAAATGTTCATAATATACTTGCACAGTAACAGTAACGATTGGGGGGGGGGGTTTGTTTGTTTCATGATTAAAGAGCAGAACAAGTAAACTGGAATTTTAAACTACTAATATTAAAAACGGGTTGTTTCCTCTGATTCAGAAGCCATTCTCTTATCCTGGGTTATGGAGAATTCGTCCCTAACAGTCAACCACTTAATCCAACCCTATTTCAATTTACTAAGCGAAAATCAACTTAGGGTTTTCAATACGTGCTTAGGCACCACATACACCAGTTAGCCCTTCATCCATTAAGCATGAACACAAGTTAGGCTCAGAGGCAATTAATCGAACATGAAGCGTGCACTGATTAATATTCACGAATTTGGGATAACTGGTGAAGGGAAAACTGCCAGGAAACCACATTACAAGCGAAACCTCAAAGAGAGTTGGGCTTCGTCCTCAAAAGGAAACAACACTAGAAAATCTAGCCTTCCATGGATTCAAACATAAAACGCAAATGAAACATGAAGCAGAAACGTAAATGAGAGTAGAAGAAGAAGCAAGAACGAAATTGTAATTAGAAGTAGAAAACGTAAAATTGCATTACGTGAACAGTAGCATCAAAGCAAAAAACGTAAAAACCCTAAAACCAAAGCTCTGAATAATGAATAGCATGATAGAATGCCTTGCACGAATCCCAAGGCTGCTATTTAAAAAGAGTCACTCAAAGTCACTGGGCCCTATTACAATATTCTAGCCCAAAACGAAATAAACACTGAACAACATAAAATAAAATTGCGAAATTTCCTAATTAGAAATTAACTAAGGTAAGCGCTGCTTTATTTGCCCTCTTCAAGTCCATAACCAAAATCCGGATTAAGCCCAATGTTTCATTAATTCCTGAAATTAGATTAAAAACATCAAATTAGCTAAATGAGCCCAAATAATAAAACTGCCTGATTAATTGGCAATTAAGACCAATCAGTAATTAAAATGGTGCAAAAAGGGTTTAGAAAATAGAAGAAAATGATGGCACATCACTCACACACAAGAATTTCTTTTCACACATTATTTACACACACAAAATCCTTCTATACACATTTTTTTCTTTTACATATATATAAAAAAAACTATTTTCTTTTCTATATATATAGACACGACATTTGTTCACAACGCTTCTTCCCTTTTTTTTCTTATTTTTGGCGTTATCATGATTTTTGTTTATTTATTTTTAGGACGACGTTCCTAAATGAAAATTCTACACGGTTCCGGAATTTCAACAAACACTATTGACAACAACGAAGTAAGCACTAATGTAACAGTCCAAATGACATGTATGCACAAGACAAGAGTCAAACAAAACAAAACAAACGTTAGTCCCTCAAGCTATAAAAAATAAAATGATATGTAATAGATAAAAGAGGAAACATAAAAGAGAATATGGATCTAGGGATCTCCCGGTCATGTGGCTCCGCTCCCTCCCAAGAAATCGAGTAAATCTGTCATTCCCGTGCTCAAGGCATTGTGTCAAAATTACACATGTTCATATCCTAAATATTTTGCTATCACAAACTACCTACACACATTTGAAGTACTGGGGGTGAAGTCAGGAGGCAAACCATAAGGGTAGGCTTGAGAACTATACCTCCGACCGAAAATTGTCGTGTTTCTGTCTCGGCCCAAGTTTATTGTGGGCTGTAGCACCGGTTCCGCTTCCCTAGCCGTATTGGAAGTGGCCGTCGTAGCATTATCTTCTATAGTTTTCTGAAGCTTTAGCATGGCCTCCGTGATAGAAGCCATTTGATCTTTTAAGGCCGATAGGTCGGCCTTCATCTGTTCTTGCACTCCCTCTTCATTATCCATCTTTCTGGATCGAGTGTTATAGGGGTGCCTTTGCGCTTTTTTAGTTATGGTGAGTTCCCTAAAGAAACAAACAGTGGTGAGTATGCCACCAAAACATGAATATGCTAATGAATGATCAGAGCACTTGGATCCACCTCAAGGCCTTTTGTAGATAACGTGATGAGTTTCAGAACTTCTCTTTTTATATATAAAAAAAAAAAAAGAACAAAGCTTTTATCTAGCCAAGATCATACAAATGTGTTACAACAGAACCTAACGGTTTCTAATTATATGGGTCATCAAATCTATCATGTGTTGACAGTAATCGATTAGCCCGTGAATTTCCTCGGGGGCTGAACACACTTCAGCGATGGCCTTTGCTTTGGCTAGTAGTCGCGGGAGGTCTTCACTTCCAATTAAGGTCAAGGTGAACCTATCCATCCACATGGTCGCTTCTTGATGCAATGCATCAATCACTCTCCCTCTTGCTTCTTTTTCGGCGTACGCTTGTGCGAAATCCTCTACTTGTTTTTGTTCATGGGTCAAAGACTGGTTTAACTCTTCTTTGTACTGCCCTATTATAGCTAGCATGCTTTGCTCCGTGGCTTCTAAGTGTTGGGCCAAACTCCTCTTGGATCTTGAGCAAGCTGCTAACTCCTTCTTTAAGATCATGTCATGTACTCGTGACTGTCTCTTTCCTCTCTCCGGAGCTTGAGCTCATTGTTGCTGCCCCACGATGCTCCTCGGAATTTATCTAGGCCATGCTCTTCCTTGCGGGCCCTCTTGGTTTCTTGTTCAAGGGCTTTTGCAAAAGCTGCATTTTCCTCTCGTAACTCCGCACACTCTTTCCGGATGTTTGTAACGGCTGACTTGAATTTTTCTTTGGCGAGTCTTGCCTTTCCTAGCTCTAATTTTAGAGCTTGGACTTCTTCATCCTCTTCTGGAGCTTCGAAGTTCTCCTCGTTGATAATTTTCAGCTTGGAGAGCCAATCTAACCCTCTTTTATGAACTCTTAGCACTTCATGATAACCACCGATGATGCCATTATGGATGCCCCTAAGTTCTTTATCCTTCTTCAACGGGCTTTTCCACGCCTTGTGTACTCTTTGTACAACCTTAAGACTTTGCGCGCCGAAATCTCTCACAAGGAAAGGCGAGAGGCTCTCTTCCGTTGGTGCTCCCCTCATGGGGTACCCTAACTGTCTTATGGCAAGTGCGGGATTATAATTGATACAACCCCTCGTCCCTATCAATGGAACGTTTGGGTAGTCCCCACATGAGAAGAGAACTCCCTCCTTTCCTTACTTCCATCGAGGAAACCAGTTGATTGTGCCGCCTCCTATCCCAGCCAAGTATTGGTCCCAATCTACTCTTCTCTTTTCGACGCACAAGCGATAACTTTGAAGCGGACACGGGTGCCTTATGTCTTGGCGGAATAGGTGCGAAACCAACCACACACAAAGAGCGGGTAAGCAGCAGACAATCCGTGCACTGTTCATCTCGCACCTTCGGTCAAATGTATCAAATAAGTCCGCCAAGATAGCTACCACCGGGCTCTTCTTGCTATGGTGATATGCAAGGAAAGCATCAATTTCGACTAGTGTAGAAGCAAATGAATTTGATGTTTTGATGATGATCATGATGATTTGATGCAAATGATGCAAATGCACTTTTCTAGTTTAAATTCAAGACAATGATTCAAGAATACAAGACACAACATCAAGATGATCACTAGTATTTTAGGAAGGGAATTCCTAATTGATATAGCAAAAGGTTTGGCCAAGTAATTTAAGTTAAAAAGTGTTTTTCAAGAGATTTACTCTCTGGTAATCGATTACCAGAGGATGTAATCGATTACCAGTGGCCAAAAATGTTTACAACAGCTATTAAAAATTTGAATTCAAATTTTAAACTGTGTAATCGATTACACAATTTTGGTAATCGATTGCCAGTAGTTAATAAACGTTTTAATTCAAATTTTAAAACCTGTAATCGATTACACAAAACCTGTAATCGATTACCAGAGGAGATTTTCAGAAAATAACTTCTAAGAGTCACATCTATTCAAATGGTTTATGAATGACCATCAAAGGTTTATTTATATGTGACTTGGAAACACAAATTGTGAGAGAGTTTTTCATTGCCCAAAAAGTTTTATCCTCTCAAAAGATTAAGAGAGTTTTTCTGAATTGAAATGTCTTATCCTCTCAAAGATTCCTTGGTCAAACACTTGCATATTCAATAAGGAATTGTGATTGATCTTCATTGTACAATCTATCTCTATCAAGAGAGATTTCTTTTTCTCTTCTTACTTTTGAAAAGGGATTAAGAGACCGAGGGTCTCTTGTTGTAAAGGATTCCTAACCACAAGGGAAGGGTTGTCCCTGTGTGGTTCAGACTTTGTAAAAGGAGTTTTACAAAGAGAGTAGAAAATCTCAAGTGGGTTGCTTGAGGACTGGACGTAGGCACGGGAAGTGGTCGAACCAGTATAAATCAGTTTGCATTTCTCTCTTCCCTTAAACTTCTTTTATTTATTGCTATTTATCTTTGGCTTGAAAGAAGTTTATTTTGAATTGTCTTTTGAGTAATTCATGTTAAGGATGCATTGTTAATCTAAAAAGAGAGAGTAAAATTTTAATTGGGGAATAGTTCTTGTTATCATAATTCAACCCCCCCCCCCCCCTTCTTAAGATAACTGAGGCCATTTGTCTAACAAGTGGTATCAGAGCAGGATTCTTGTACAAAGTTTAAAAACTTCAAGAATAGATATGGCCTCATCCAACTTTCCATTTCTTGAGGGAAATTCTATTAATAGGCCTCTTATGTTCAATGGCGAGGGTTATCACTATTGGAAAACCCGAATGCAGATCCTTATTGAAGCCATAGATTTAAATATATGGGAAGCCATTGAAGTTAGTTCTTTTATTCCTACAAAGGTAGTGGGAAATGCAACTATAGAAAAACCAAGAGAAGAATGGAATGATGATGAAAGAAGAAAGGTTCAATACAATTTAAAGGCCAAAAATATAATCACTTCTGCATTAGGCATGGATGAATTTTTTAGAGTCTCAAATTATAAAAATGCAAAAGAAATGTGGGATACATTGCAAGTAACCTATGAAGGCACAACTGATGTTAAGAGATCTAGAATAAACACTCTCACACATGAATATGAACTGTTCAAAATGTTTCAATATGAGACCATAGAAGATATGCAGAAGAGATTTACTCCTATAGTTAATCATCTTGCATCATTGGGAAAAATATTTCCTAATGAAGATCTTATTAACAAAGTGTTGAGATGTTTAAGCAGGCAATGGCAACCAAAAGTAACAGCAATTGCAGAATCAAGAGATCTCACTAATATGTCTCTTGCCACTCTCTTTGAAAAACTTCAAGAACATGAAATGGAACTTATGAGACTCCATCAACATGAAGAGAATGATATAAAGAGAAAAGGAATAGCACTCAGAGCCTCATCATCTTTTATTCAAGAAGAAAGTGACAAAGAGGACTTGACTGAAACAAAAGAAGATGATGATGATTTCAGACTCTTTGTGAAAAGGTTCAATAAATTTCTGAGAAACAAAAGAAATAAAAGGGAATCAAACATCAATACAAAGAAGAAAGAAGAAGACTCCTCTTTAGCCCCAACATGCTATGAAAGTAATCAACCTGGGCACGTGAGATTCGATTATCTTGTCTTTGAAAGAAGAATTGAAAAATCTGACAAGAGGAATCTCAAAGAAAAGAAAGAAAAGAAAGCATAGATCACTTGGGAAGAAAATAAAAAAAAAATGAAAATTCTTCAAGTGATTCAGAAAAATAAAATCATAAATCTGGGTATCATGATGAAAGAATATGAAAACAAAGAAGAGCAAAGGCGATACATTGATAGCAATTTCTCCAAACACATGGCATGCATCAAAGTTTATTCATATTTCTCCCCAAGACAAATGGATATGTGATTTATAGAGACAACAAACAAAGGCCACTTGATCAACAAGCCCAACAAGTAATATCAAATGATACCAACAGGTCATTTTGTCTTTGATTGATTACGTTGATGATTTTTGTCTATGATTGTTAACTTTTGATTGAGTTTTTGATGCTTGTTTACTCCTTAAATATTTGATTGTCATTAATGTTTTTGATTGATAGTTATGTTGATTGTCTTTGATAATTGTTTTTGATTATGTTTTGATGATTGCTTTTGTTTGATTGTGTTTAATTGTAAGTATTTGATTATATTTGATTGGTGTGTGTTAATTGTTTGATTAATACTTGTTTGAATGAATTAAATACATAATATTGATGATGATTGATAGTGTTAGAAGTATTTAGGATAAACATAGGTTATTTTAAAGGAACTAGCCTAGTTTGTGCTCTGGTAATCGATTACCACTCAGAGTAATCGATTACACAAGAAAAGGTAGCCTGTAATCGATTACAACATCCTGTAATCGATTACCAGAAGGCTCATTACTCCTGTAATCGATTACCAAGCCTTGTAATCGATTACAACTCGTCCTCGTCTATAAATACCTACGAAACCAGTGATGATGCGTGTAACATCCTGGAAATTTCTACCCGGAATTTTCGAAAACAATGTATTTTGCATGATTATATATATATATATATATATATATATATATATATATATATATATATATATAAGTATTATTCAATGTCTATGCCTATATGTTCTTGGTAGAAGTAGGAATAGTGGGGGCAAGATATGCGGGTTAGGCTAATTAAGGAAGAGAAATTCATAACTCGGACGTTATGGGTTAATTCTTAATTAATTAGTTTAAAAATCATTGTTTTGTGTGCGACTTAAAATTTAACGAAACCAACCTCTGAACCATGCTCGGGGTCTTATTCTGAGCGTTTTGATATATATATTGATTACTTTCGAAAACTGGCCCGACGGACGCAGAGAAACGCGAGGAACTGGAATCAGAGAAACGGCACGCAAACCGAGGCAGGATTTTAGCGTTTCAAAGGTCAGATTTTTTTCTCACTTTTTGTGGCTGAGTATGGGTCACAATCAAAAGGGAAAGTGGGCCCTTTTTGCTCCACTCAAATGGAGACATGTGGCATAGCTTAAATAAAATAATAATAAAAGAGGAAAAAGCCTTTTAAAACCAAAAAGCAACTCTCTCTCTCTTCACTCAGCAGAAAAAATTTCAGACAGCTCTCTCTCCCTCTCCCTCACGTTGCTTTTCTCCTTCTTCTTCATCCACCATTGTTGCCCAACAAAGCTTCAACCTTTGGTGCTCATTTTTGCTCCAAATCGCGAAAGGAGGGCATTTTCGGAGTCGTGAAGCGCGTCTCTACGTGTGGGACTTTGAAATTTCAGGTTTGGGTAGACTTCTTCCTCTCTTGATTTTCGTGGGTATGGGGTTTTGGGAGATATGATGGGTAGTTTTGCTAGTTTTCTGCTTCATGATGATTATTTGTGAAGGAACTTGTTGAAAGCATGTTGAACTTGCCATGTTTGGATGAGTTAAGCTTACCCATTCAGTTTTAGGGTTTTTATGATGATGCTTGTGATGTTTATGTGCTGAAATTGCTTATGGAAAACTGTTAGAGATGAAGGGTGGAATTAACCTAGGGTTACAAAGGGAGAATGTGGTGTTATGAGTGGAAAAAGAGTGAGGCTTTGAGAGTTGGAAGGTAAAATCTGAATTCTGTGGTAAATGGAGGTTAAAGTGAGTTAATCCTAGCTTGAAATGTCATTTAGGACTTATGAGAAAGCTTGGACTGTGCTAGAGAGAAAAACAAATGACCAAAGTGAACCAAGATCCATTTCTAGGGAAAAATTGAGTGTTGAGGAGTCAAATTTTGATTCGGAGGAATTTTAGGTGTAAATCCAGTTTGAGCAAGTTTAGATTGATGTTATAGACTTGTGTGAGGTGAGAGTTTGCTTCAAATTTGTCCCATTCTCAATTTGACTTCTCAAGCCTAGAAAATCCATTAAATTGAGGGGTTTTGGACACCTAGATTTTGTGTTGCTGTGGTTTGAAGCTTGACTTTGGTTTAGACATGATTGATACATGATTTGGGACTTGTAGGATTTGATTTGGGCAATATTGGATGAGGGGAAGTGTGGTTTTCGAAATCTGCACTTTGTGCAGATTTTTGCTGTGAAATTGTGCAGCAGGATTTTGCAAAAGTGAAGAAAAATGCTATGCATTTGCTGGTTGTGGAAAGAGCAGTGCAGAATGAGTTCTGGATGTTTGCTAGTAGATACCAACGGTCAAAATGTAGGCTTATGTACTAGAGACTTCCAGTAAAATTTTGGAGTCGATCCAACGGTTAACGAATTGGAACGAAGGAATTGTTACTGGGGTCTTTAAGTGAGAAAAGGTGTGATTTTGGTTGGTGTTTTGGCAGAGTTTTCTGCCTTTGCTCTGTTTTCTTGGCTGTGATAGTTTGTGCTGTTTGAATGTTGTTGCACTTGGATGTTGGGGAAGCTTGAGAGGATTGATGGGGACCCGGTGTTGAGAGAAACGAGGATATGGGCTACGTAGGAGTACATGAGCTCAGTTGGGAGGTGGGCAACAGGGGATGGTGGGTTTATGCGCGATTTGTGGATGTGGAAAAACTTGTTGTGCACCATCGCCCGACCGCCACCTAGTACCACATGTGATGGGTACCCCATAATCCTACAAGCTTGAGATGAGGAAGCGTTGAAGGGTGAAACTTCCTACTTTTATTCGTTGACCACAGAGTGGTACCTGGAGATATGTCGCGGGGGTCAGGAGACCTTGGGGACATCAGGTGGGGTGCTATTGCCAAAAACCAAGCTTGACCAATCCCGACCCAACCCGGGCATAGTCATTCAGTGAGAACCTGTGATGTACCTAAGCAGGCGAGCTCCTGGCAGTCAACAGATAAAAGGAACAAAGACCACAAAGCAAGGAGGCTTGTGGTGGCTGGCCAGCTATGAATCTTGTGTGATATATGGGTTATGGCCTCTGGTAATCGATTACCAAGGGTGGGTAATCGATTACAAGGCTTAAAAATGAAGACAGGAGGCTAAGATAGTCTCTCGTAATCGATTACCAAGGGGGTGTAATCGATTACCAGGCTTGAAAACGAGGTCAGGAAGCCATGAGGGCTTCTGGTAATCGATTACCAAGTGGGTGTAATCGATTACCAGGTTTAGAAATGAAGCCAGAAGGTTGTGGAGGCCTCTGGTAATCGATTACCAGTCTGTGTAATCGATTACACAGAGGAATGGGTCACTGGTAATCGATTACCAGGTATGTGTAATCGATTACACAGTGCCTTTTTCAGGTTTTCATGTCCTGAAGCTGTGTGATTCGAGTTTGGCCTCTGGTAATCGATTACCAAGGCTGTGTAATCGATTACCAGAGATGAAAAGCCTTAAGATACCCCTTTTGCTTGCATGTAATGGTTATTAGAAGCATTGTGTTGCGGCATAGTTAGATTCTCATGAAAGAGTCTACCCCTTTCTTTTCTTCCTTGTAGATCGTGATGGCGGCGCAGCTAATCCATGATCGAGTAGAGATGGAGTGCCTAGAGGGAGCCTGGGAGACCCTCGAAGGCAACACGAGGTGCCAATTTTGGGGCACTATTCGATTTACGGCTACTTCATTGGTGCATCCAGATGAACCGGCGCGTACGCTTCAGCGCACTGTGGAGTGGATACTACCCACGCCTACACCATATCGTCTAGTGGAGCCAGTCCAATTGATTGAGGTAACGTCGTCCGAGGAAGACCCTGAGGAGGATCCCGAGGAGCTACCTCCTGAGCCTGCTGTGGATGCTCTTGACTTTCTAGAGGGCGATGAGGACCCACTTCCTGAGGTGGATTCTCCCGAGGAAGTCATGCCGGCATCTGAGGCAGACTCTACGGAGGATAGTGGCCCGAGAGAGATGGCGACCGGTGGAGGCTCTTCATCATTGTGGACAGTTCCATGGACTAGTTTTATATACTTTTTGAGGGTGGGTGTATCTAGGACTGACTGTTAGGTTTACTCTTTTGTTTTTGTATGGGTAGACCTGATGTATAGGAATTTGATGATTGTATACATGTGGCTGAAGCCACCACTGTGGACACCTTTGCTCTGGATGACACTATGTATTTTGTAAAACTCCCATATTTTGGACAGCTTTAAATGATGAATGCATTTATGATCAATCTTGTTATTTGAAAAGAAAGCATTAGCAACTTTATTTGTAAAAGAGTTTATCGACTGTATTTTATCCTTTTATTTTCACGTGACGACCTAAAGTAATGGCTGGTATATTCTTCCTTTTGAAACAGCAAAATAATTTAGAGAATTATGAGCGGTAAGAAAGAAATGACTCCGAATAGAGTTGTGAACTGGCCATTCAGGACTTTATAGTGAGGATTTTCCTTCTACACCTAGTTATTGTGAAAAAGAGAAAGATATGAAAAGGGAAAAGAAAAAAAAAATTACCATGGTTTTTGTTATTTAAATCATTACTATCAAACCAGTCATTAATTTAGGGACGCCACAATTGGTGGTATCAGAGCAAAAGTTGGATTCTAGTGAACCTGTTTATGGTCTTGCTGTGTGAATGTTGTGTATCTCTGAAACTTGGAAGTAGGTTTCGGGGAGTGACGTTAAGTCACACATTGTGTGTATTTCTGCCTTTTTGTCTTGAGCATGGATGTGTGACTGATTCATAGGGTTGTTGTGTGTATAAGTATGTATAAAGAGAAAGATGTTTTTATAACTGTCATAGCCTGTGTGGTACACCCTCTCATTAGGATTTCTTGGGTACTAATAGTTTTCCTACAGGATAGGTATGGCAGGACGTGGTAGGGATCAGAACCATGATGTCCTCGACCGCATCACCGTTGTGCTGGAAACTCTAGTGCAGGAACGTGATGTAGAGCCGGCAGAGTATCGGGGACTCGTGGCTTTCCGTAAGAACCACCCGCCAAAGTTCAGTGGAGACTATGATCCAGAAGGTGCTAGGTTGTGGTTAGCTAAGACAGAGAAGATTTTCGAGGCAATGGGTTGCCTTGAGGAGCATAAGGTCCTTTATGCGACATTTATGCTCCAAGGGGAGGCCGAGAATTGGTGGAAGTTCATGAAGCCTTCGTTTGTTGCACCTGGAGGCGTGATTCCTTGGAATGCCTTTAAGGACAAATTCCTGGAGAATTACTTTCCACGAGATCTCAGGAAGCGGAAGGCGAGGGAATTTCTGGATTTGAAGCAAGGAAACATGTCTGTTGGAGAGTACACGGCCAAGTTTAATGAGCTTCTGCAGTATTGGCCTCAATACCAAGATGCTCGGAATGAGGAAGATTTATGTGCTCAGTTTGAGAATGGGCTTCGGTTGGAGATCCAACAGGCGGTTAGCTACATGCAGATCACAGATTTTAACCAGTTGGTGACAAAGTGCAGGATTTTTGAGGACAAGATGAAGGAGAGGCAAGCTAGAGGCGTTGGAGGACCTCAGAGAAACCATCCTTTTAGGGGGAATGGTAATAAGAGGATGAAGCCGTATGCTAGCAACAAGGGGAAGCAACCTATGACTACCTCCAACATGAGCCAGTCAAGGGGGACTGGGGTACAGTGCTTTCAGTGTGGGGGACCGCATCTTAAGAGGAATTGCCCACAGCTCCAGCAGACACAGGAGAACCGTTGTTATGTTTGTGGCAAGGTGGGCCATTATGCTCGAGAATGTAGGGTGATCGGGAGACCGACGGTGACTGCCAATTCCAACACCGTCAATCGTGGACCCACTAATTCCACAAGGAGCGGTAATGTTAGCAACAACAACACTAGTGGTGGAAGACCAAAAGTACCCTCTCGGGTGTTTGCTATGAGTGGTTCAGAAGCGGCTGCCTCCGACGATTTGATACGGGGTAAGTGTTTGATTGCTGATAAACTACTAGATGTACTTTATGATTCAGGTGCCACGCATTCTTTCATATCTCATGCATGTGTAGAGAGGTTGGGGTTATGTGCGACGGAGTTGCCATATGATATGGTGGTGTCTACTCCGACGAGCGAGCCTATAACCACCTCTCGGGTGTGTTTGAAGTGTCCTATATTTGTTGAGGGTCGATCTTTTATGGCGGATTTGATTTGCCTACCCTTAGCTCATCTAGATGTGATTTTGGGGATGGATTGGTTATCTACTAACCATATCTTTCTAGACTGTAAGGAGAAGATGCTAGTGTTTGGTGGAGATGTAGTTCCAAGTGAATCTTTAAAAGGGGATGCGGCCAACGAAGGAACGGGGGATGTTCGAACTTACATGGTGTTGTTCTCTATGTATGCGGAAGAGGACGCTGAAGTTAATAGTATACCGGTGGTGTCGGAATTTCCAGAAGTTTTTCCTAACGACATTTGTGAATTGCCACCTGAGAGAGAAGTGGAATTCATTATTGACTTGGTGCCTGGGGCGAATCCAGTGTCGATTGCGCCTTATAGAATGTCTCCGGTAGAACTAGCAGAGGTGAAGGCACAAGTGCAGGATCTTTTGAGCAAATAATTTGTTCGCCCAAGCGCATCACCGTGGGGAGCGCCGGTCTTGTTGGTTAAAAAGAAGGATGGAAGTATGAGGATGTGTGTAGACTACCGGCAGTTAAACAAGGTCACTATCAAGAACAAATATCCTCTACCAAGGATAGACGATTTGATTGACCAAATGAGGGGAGCAACGGTATTTTCGAAGATAGATCTGCGATCTGGGTATCATCAAATCCGAGTTAAGAAGGAAGATATCCCAAAGACTGCGTTTCGGACTCGGTATGGGCACTACGAGTATTTAGTCATGCCATTTGGGGTGACTAATGCTCCTGCCATCTTCATGGGCTATATGAACCGTATATTCCATGATTACTTGGATCAGTTCGTGGTTGTGTTTATTGATGATATCCTAGTGTATTCGGGGAATAAGGAAGAGCATGAGAAGCACTTGAGGATTGTGTTGCATATCCTAAGGGATAGGAAGTTGTTCGCCAAATTGTCGAAATGTGAATTTTGGTTGGAGAAAGTGCAGTTCTTGGGGCACGTGATTTCTAAGGACGGGGTTGCGGTGGATCCGAACAAGGTGGAGTCGGTTATGGAGTGGCAACAACCGACAACTCCAACGGAGGTTCGAAGCTTCTTGGGGTTGGCTGGCTATTATAGAAAATTCATTGAGGGATTTTCTAAATTGGCATTGCCCCTAACTAAGTTGACTCGTAAGAATGAGAAGTTTGTCTGGAATGAGAAGTGTGATCAAAGTTTCCAAGAGTTGAAGAGGCGGTTGACAACAGCTCCAGTGTTAATTTTACCCGACCCTAAGAGACCATTTGAAGTGTATTGCGATGCAAGCGGGCAAGGCCTGGGGTGTGTGTTGATGCAAGAGGGAAGAGTAGTGGCGTATGCTTCACGTCAATTACGTCCTCATGAAGTTAACTACCCGACCCATGATTTAGAACTAGCAACGATGGTCTTTGCTTTAAAGATTTGGAGGCATTATTTATACGGTACTCGTTTTGAAGTTTTCAGTGATCACAAGAGTCTCAAATACTTGTTCGATTAGAAGGAGCTCAATACGAGGCAACGAAGATGGATGGAGTTCCTTAAGGATTATGATTTCAGTCTTTCCTACCATCCCGGAAAGGCTAATGTAGTAGCCGACGCGCTAAGCCGGAAGTCTTTACATGTTGCGACTATGATGAGTTTGGAGCAGAGGTTGATAGAAGAATTCCGAGACTTGAATCTAGCAATCGAGATGCGACCAAAGAGCTTATTTGTGGGAGCGTTGCGGATCACCAATGAATTCGTAGATCACATACGCGAAGCTCAAGAGGATGACCCGCTTTTGCAAGGCAAGGTAATAGATGTAATGGGGGATAAGGATGTGGAGTTTGAGAAGGACACAACTGGGTTAATTAGATTCAAGGGGAGGATATGTGTGCCATCTTTAGACGATTTGAAAGTTAAGATCTTGGAAGAAGCGCATAAAAGTCATCTTAGTTTCCATCCAGGAATGACTAAGATGTACCATGATTTGAAGAGAAGTTTTTGGTGGCATGGCATGAAGAAAGATGTAGCTAAATATGTAGCGAGATGTTTGACATGTCAAAAGGCTAAGGTTGAGCACCAGCGACCATCAGGAGAATTGAAGCCATTGGAAATTCCGGAATGGAAATGGGAGAGCATATCTATGGATTTTGTATCTAGTTTACCCAAGACTAGTCGTGGACATGATGTTGTGTGGGTCATAATAGATCGACTCACCAAATCTGCTCATTTTATTTCGGTGAATATGAAGTATAGAATGGAGAAGCTAGTGGAGTTGTACATCAAGGAAGTAGTAAGGTTGCATGGAATTCCTTCCAGTATTGTATCCGACAGGGATCCGAGGTTTACTTCACGATTTTGGACGAGTCTACATGAAGCCTTGGGGACAAAGCTAAAGCTTAGTTCAGCTTATCATCCTCAAACAGATGGTCAAACTGAACGAACCATTCAGACTCTAGAGGATCTACTTCGGGCGTGTATTATAGAGCAACAAGGTAGTTGGATGGATTGCTTGCCATTGATTGAGTTTACTTACAACAATAGCTACCAAGCCAGTATTGGTATGGCTCATTTTGAAGCTTTATATGGACGGAAGTGCAAAACTCCTATTTGTTGGTACGATGATGGAGAAGCAGTACTTCTTGGACCTGAAATGCTACAACAGATTAACGAACAAGTGAAATTGATTCGAGAGAAGATAAAAGCATCTCAGGATAGGCAGAAGAGCTATTATGATAGAAGGAGGAAGCCACTAGATTTTCAGGAAGGAGAACATGTGTTTTTGAATGTTTCTCCCGTAACCGGGGTCGGAAGAGCTCTCAAATCTAGGAAGTTGACGCCCAAGTACCTAGGTCCATATCAGATTTTGAAGAAGGTTGGGTCTGTAGCTTATCATATCGCCTTACCTCCGAGTTTATCGAATTTGCATCCTGTGTTTCATGTCTCTCAACTGAGACGGTACAACCCAGATCCATCACATATACTTGCAGTGGACGAGGTACTGGTGAAGGATAACCTCACCTATAAAGCACAACCTCAGAAGATCACTGACCGAAGAATGAAGTCGTTGAGAGGAAAGGAGATCGCTTTGGTGAAGGTGCAGTGGGGAACCGATGAGGGTGATTCTACATGGGAGTTGGAGGATAGGATGAGAGAATTGTACCCAAGTTTGTTCATAGAGTAGTTAATTTCGGGGACGAAATACCTAAAAGTGTGGGAGTATTGTAACATCCTGCAAATTTCTACCCGAAATTTTCGAAAACAATGTATTTTGCATGATTATATATATATATATATATAAGTATTATTCAATGTCTATGCCTATATGTTCTTGGTAGAAGTAGGAATAGTGGGGGCAAGATATGCGGGTTAGGCTAATTAAGGAAGAGAAATCCATAATTGGGACGTTATGGGTTAATTCTTAATTAATTAGTTTAAAAATCATTGTTTTGTGTGCGACTTAAAATTTAACGAAACCAACCTCTGAACCATGCTCGGGGTCTTATTCTGAGCGTTTTGATATATATATTGATTACTTTCGAAAACTGGCCCGACGGACGCAGAGAAACGCGAGGAACTGGAATCAGAGAAACGGCACGCAAACCGAGGCAGGATTTTAGCGTTTCAAAGGTCAGATTTTTTTCTCACTTTTTGTGGCTGAGTATGGGTCACAATCAAAAGGGAAAGTGGGCCCTTTTTGCTCCACTCAAATGGAGACATGTGGCATAGCTTAAATAAAATAATAATAAAAGAGGAAAAAGCCTTTTAAAACCAAAAAGCAACTCTCTCTCTCTTCACTCAGCAGAAAAAATTTCAGACAGCTCTCTCTCCCTCTCCCTCACGTTGCTTTTCTCCTTCTTCTTCATCCACCATTGTTGCCCAACAAAGCTTCAACCTTTGGTGCTCATTTTTGCTCCAAATCGCGAAAGGAGGGCATTTTCGGAGTCGTGAAGCGCGTCTCTACGTGTGGGACTTTGAAATTTCAGGTTTGGGTAGACTTCTTCCTCTCTTGATTTTCGTGGGTATGGGGTTTTGGGAGATATGATGGGTAGTTTTGCTAGTTTTCTGCTTCATGATGATTATTTGTGAAGGAACTTGTTGAAAGCATGTTGAACTTGCCATGTTTGGATGAGTTAAGCTTACCCATTCAGTTTTAGGGTTTTTATGATGATGCTTGTGATGTTTATGTGCTGAAATTGCTTATGGAAAACTGTTAGAGATGAAGGGTGGAATTAACCTAGGGTTACAAAGGGAGAATGTGGTGTTATGAGTGGAAAAAGAGTGAGGCTTTGAGAGTTGGAAGGTAAAATCTGAATTCTGTGGTAAATGGAGGTTAAAGTGAGTTAATCCTAGCTTGAAATGTCATTTAGGACTTATGAGAAAGCTTGGACTGTGCTAGAGAGAAAAACAAATGACCAAAGTGAACCAAGATCCATTTCTAGGGCAAAATTGAGTGTTGAGGAGTCAAATTTTGATTCGGAGGAATTTTAGGTGTAAATCCAGTTTGAGCAAGTTTAGATTGATGTTATAGACTTGTGTGAGGTGAGAGTTTGCTTCAAATTTGTCCCATTCTCAATTTGACTTCTCAAGCCTAGAAAATCCATTAAATTGAGGGGTTTTGGACACCTAGATTTTGTGTTGCTGTGGTTTGAAGCTTGACTTTGGTTTAGACATGATTGATACATGATTTGGGACTTGTAGGATTTGATTTGGGCAATATTGGATGAGGGGAAGTGTGGTTTTCGAAATCTGCACTTTGTGCAGATTTTTGCTGTGAAATTGTGCAGCAGGATTTTGCAAAAGTGAAGAAAAATGCTATGCATTTGCTGGTTGTGGAAAGAGCAGTGCAGAATGAGTTCTGGATGTTTGCTAGTAGATACCAACGGTCAAAATGTAGGCTTATGTACTAGAGACTTCCAGTAAAATTTTGGAGTCGATCCAACGGTTAACGAATTGGAACGAAGGAATTGTTACTGGGGTCTTTAAGTGAGAAAAGGTGTGATTTTGGTTGGTGTTTTGGCAGAGTTTTCTGCCTTTGCTCTGTTTTCTTGGCTGTGATAGTTTGTGCTGTTTGAATGTTGTTGCACTTGGATGTTGGGGAAGCTTGAGAGGATTGATGGGGACCCGGTGTTGAGAGAAACGAGGATATGGGCTACGTAGGAGTACATGAGCTCAGTTGGGAGGTGGGCAACAGGGGATGGTGGGTTTATGCGCGATTTGTGGATGTGGAAAAACTTGTTGTGCACCATCGCCCGACCGCCACCTAGTACCACATGTGATGGGTACCCCATAATCCTACAAGCTTGAGATGAGGAAGCGTTGAAGGGTGAAACTTCCTACTTTTATTCGTTGACCACAGAGTGGTACCTGGAGATATGTCGCGGGGGTCAGGAGACCTTGGGGACATCAGGTGGGGTGCTATTGCCAAAAACCAAGCTTGACCAATCCCGACCCAACCCGGGCATAGTCATTCAGTGAGAACCTGTGATGTACCTAAGCAGGCGAGCTCCTGGCAGTCAACAGATAAAAGGAACAAAGACCACAAAGCAAGGAGGCTTGTGGTGGCTGGCCAGCTGTGAATCTTGTGTGATATATGGGTTATGGCCTCTGGTAATCGATTACCAAGGGTGGGTAATCGATTACAAGGCTTAAAAATGAAGACAGGAGGCTAAGATAGTCTCTCGTAATCGATTACCAAGGGGGTGTAATCGATTACCAGGCTTGAAAACGAGGTCAGGAAGCCATGAGGGCTTCTGGTAATCGATTACCAAGTGGGTGTAATCGATTACCAGGTTTAGAAATGAAGCCAGAAGGTTGTGGAGGCCTCTGGTAATCGATTACCAGTCTGTGTAATCGATTACACAGAGGAATGGGTCACTGGTAATCGATTACCAGGTATGTGTAATCGATTACACAGTGCCTTTTTCAGGTTTTCATGTCCTGAAGCTGTGTGATTCGAGTTTGGCCTCTGGTAATCGATTACCAAGGCTGTGTAATCGATTACCAGAGATGAAAAGCCTTAAGATACCCCTTTTGCTTGCATGTAATGGTTATGAGAAGCATTGTGTTGCGGCATAGTTAGATTCTCATGAAAGAGTCTACCCCTTTCTTTTCTTCCTTGTAGATCGTGATGGCGGCGCAGCTAATCCATGATCGAGTAGAGATGGAGTGCCTAGAGGGAGCCTGGGAGACCCTCGAAGGCAACACGAGGTGCCAATTTTGGGGCACTATTCGATTTACGGCTACTTCATTGGTGCATCCAGATGAACCGGCGCGTACGCTTCAGCGCACTGTGGAGTGGATACTACCCACGCCTACACCATATCGTCTAGTGGAGCCAGTCCAATTGATTGAGGTAACGTCGTCCGAGGAAGACCCTGAGGAGGATCCCGAGGAGCTACCTCCTGAGCCTGCTGTGGATGCTCTTGACTTTCTAGAGGGCGATGAGGACCCACTTCCTGAGGTGGATTCTCCCGAGGAAGTCATGCCGGCATCTGAGGCAGACTCTACGGAGGATAGTGGCCCGAGAGAGATGGCGACCGGTGGAGGCTCTTCATCATTGTGGACAGTTCCATGGACTAGTTTTATATACTTTTTGAGGGTGGGTGTATCTAGGACTGACTGTTAGGTTTACTCTTTTGTTTTTGTATGGGTAGACCTGATGTATAGGAATTTGATGATTGTATACATGTGGCTGAAGCCACCACTGTGGACACCTTTGCTCTGGATGACACTATGTATTTTGTAAAACTCCCATATTTTGGACAGCTTTAAATGATGAATGCATTTATGATCAATCTTGTTATTTGAAAAGAAAGCATTAGCAACTTTATTTGTAAAAGAGTTTATCGACTGTATTTTATCCTTTTATTTTCACGTGACGACCTAAAGTAATGGCTGGTATATTCTTCCTTTTGAAACAGCAAAATAATTTAGAGAATTATGAGCGGTAAGAAAGAAATGACTCCGAATAGAGTTGTGAACTGGCCATTCAGGACTTTATAGTGAGGATTTTCCTTCTACACCTAGTTATTGTGAAAAAGAGAAAGATATGAAAAGGGAAAAGAAAAAAAAATTACCATGGTTTTTGTTATTTAAATCATTACTATCAAACCAGTCATTAATTTAGGGACGCCACTATGCGCAGCCAAGGCTTCTCCTCGTGCCTCCTCCATCCCTAAATCTTCAAACCTTCGTATCTTACTCAAATCTTCACCAAAACACGTCCCGTAAAGCCCAATCTTCCTCTTTTTCACTCCTCTTTCACTTCCACCGATTGAAATCCACTAAAACTTCATCAAATGTCAAAACCATCAAAGAAGAGAAAGGGATCATCCTCCACCGCCGATGCTGCTGCCCATTGCCGCCACGGACCATCCGATGCACCCACAGCACCTATTCATCCCTCTTTGTCATCTCCAAGATCATCCACGTTGTTTT
The DNA here is from genome assembly GCF_000004515.6 of Glycine max. Taxonomy (NCBI): domain Eukaryota; kingdom Viridiplantae; phylum Streptophyta; class Magnoliopsida; order Fabales; family Fabaceae; genus Glycine; species Glycine max. The sequence goes on from NC_038251.2 coordinate 30,271,056, forward strand.
CATTTGATGATCAGCATCTACGGTACCTTTCTCAATTTTCTTCTAGGATCATCTTAGACCCTAAATACCTAGACGTAGATTTCTTTAATGATGAAACGTTTGATTGCTATCAAGTGTTTCAAAATTCTGGCCTGATTGATTTCATGTCATTAAAATTGCCACATTATCCTGAACTTGTAAAGATCTTCTACTGCAATTTAAAAATTCAGGATGGCATTATTTCCTCTGAGGTGCATGGTATTCCTATGATCATTGATCAGTCATTGTTCTTTTCTTTAACTCATTTACCCAGTCAAGGTGCACCTTTTGAGGGCACCATTGTTGATGACTGGAAATTTGATTATTCTAGTCATGATGCTCGCCGTATGGTCTGCAATGACCAAGCTGAAATGACTGGTAGATTGCTGGCCGAGTCATTAACATTTGATAATCGCATCATGCACTATATAATTGTTAGAATTTTGCTTCCCCGATCTTCAAATTTAGCACAAGCCTCTGAGGAGGATTTGATTCTGATGTGGGCTTTCCTTACCGGTCGTCAGATCGACTGGGCCCACTTGGTTCGGTACCGAATGCTTAAGGCATTACAGGCCAATGCACCTCTCCCTTACCCTCAATTGATAACTTTGTTTCTGCGTCATTTTCAAATTCCGCTTGATGATGAACCATTTGTTCAAGTCAAGCGTTCATTTGCAATTGGTGTTGGTGCACTGACTTCCTTTGGATACCGTAAGGATCAGAATGGTCAATGGCTGAAGAAAGACGCACTCCCTCCTCACGATGAGTGTACTCCTTCACCTCCTCCTCAGCGAGATGATTCAGCACTCATGACTGAAGTTCTTTCTGAATTACGGGGTCTTCGTTCTTATGTTGGTGAACGTTTCGACTCACTGGATACACGTTTTGCCGGAATGGATATTCGCCTCACACAGCTTGAAGAGCATGTGGGTTACATTCGTCAGAGTTTCGATCTTCCACCACCACCTCCACCTTCTTAGAATTTAGTTTCTAATTCTGTCTCTTATAAGCCGTGTATTTTGGCTATGCTACTTAGATTATTATTTTCAGTACTTTATTTATCTTGTAGTATTTGGATTTCAGACTTTTATGCTTTGATACTATGTGTTTTTGAATTTTGAACTATTTGGATTCTGGTTTGGTTATGTCTTATCTATGAGTTTGGTTGGTTATACCTTATACTTGGTAATTGATCTGTTTCCACTTCATTATTATATTTGTTTTGATTCACAAGTACTTTGGCTTTTTGATGATGCCAAAGGGGGAGAAAAATGGGGTGTAGAGAAGCTTAGAAAAAGCTTAGAAATCAAGTGATCATCAATTCCAAAACATAGGGGGAGTGAACGTGCAATATATTATGCGTATACATTGCTTGCTTGTATCTTGATTTCATGACTTATATTGTCATCATCAAAAAGGGGGAGATTGTAGAAGCAAATGAATTTGATGTTTTGATGATGATCCTGATGATTTGATGCAAATGATACAAATGCGCTTTCCAAGTTTAAATTCAAGACAATGATTCAAGAATACAAGACACAACATCAAGATGATCACTAGTATTTTAGGAAGGGAATTCCTAATTGATATAGCAAAAGGTTTGGCCAAGTAATTTAAGTTAAAAAGTGTTTTTCAAGAGATTTACTCTCTGGTAATCGATTACCAGAGGATGTAATCGATTACCAGTGGCCAAAAATGTTTACAACAGCTATTAAAAATTTGAATTCAAATTTTAAACTGTGTAATCGATTACACAATTTTGGTAATCGATTACCAGTAGTTAATAAATGTTTTAATTCAAATTTTAAAACTTGTAATCGATTACACAAAACCTGTAATTGATTACCAGAGGAGATTTTCAGAAAATAACTTCTAAGAGTCACATCTATTCAAATGGTTTATGAATGACCATCAAAGGTCCATTTATATGTGACTTGGAAACACAAATTGTGAGAGTTTTTCATTGCCCAAAAAGTTTTATCCTCTCAAAAGATTAAGAGAGTTTTTCTGAATTGAAATGTCTTATCCTCTCAAAGATTCCTTGGTCAAACACTTGCATATTCAATAAGGAATTGTGATTGATCTTCATTGTACAATCTATCTCTATCAAGAGAGATTTCTTCTTCTCTTCTTCTTACTTTTGAAAAGGGATTAAGTGACCGAGGGTCTCTTGTTGTAAATGATTCCTGAACACAAGGGAAGGGTTGTCCCTGTGTGGTTCAGACTTTGTAAAAGGAGTTTTACAAAGAGAGTGGAAAATCTCAAGTGGGTTGCTTGAGGACTGGTCGTAGGCACGGGAAGTGACCGAACCAGTATTAATATGTTTGCATTTCTCTCTTCCCTTAAACTTCTTTTATTTATTGCTATTTATCTTTTGCTTGAAAGAAGTTTATTTTGAATTGTCTTTTGAGTAATTCATGTTAAGGGTGCATTGTTAATCTAAAAAGAGAGAGTAAAATTTTAATTGGGGAATAGTTCTTGTTATCACAATTCAACCCCGCCCCCCCCCCCCCCCCCCTTCTTAAGATAACTGAGGCCATTTGTCTAACAGCTAGGTCCACCAAACCGTCCACGTTCGGAAAGAGGACAACCCCAAAGATTAGCAAAGCTAGTATATCCGCAAACGGGACCCACTCTTCTTGACTTGGCATATCCCTTGCCTTGCCTTCCAAGTATTTCCACGGTAGGCCCACTACGCCGTTTCGAGTTTGCTTCATACGATCTAACTCTCTCACCGAATCTCTGACCACAGCTGCAATCTTGCTCAAGGAGGGAAGAAACCCGGAGAAAAGATACGGTTTTCTTCCCCCAAGAGGGCATCCTAATATCTCCTCAAATTCTTCAACAGTCGGTACTATTTGGAAGTCCCCAAACATGAAGCATCTCAACGGCTGGTCATAGTATTGGGCGAGGGATACAACAGCTTTCGTAAATACCTCCGCTGCGGTCAAATCTAAAATCTTCCCGTACACTTTGTGGAAGGCTTGCCTTTGGAGGGGTCCCATCAACCGTCCCAACTCCTTAAGGCTGGTGACATCTAGGCCCTTAATCTTGACTTGATAAAATCTTTTTCCGTTTTGATTTATCCCCATCATTTACCTAAAAAAGGGGTGGATCAAGGCTCCGATATGAATGATGCAATGCGCATGCATGAAACGGAAAGAAAAAACATGGGGTAATTTACATATACAAGACCGAAAAAGATCCATCTTTTTAACACTACGTTCTAGGCATTGCGGTGCCCCAACGCATGTATTAAAAAGTGACGCCTTACTCGGTTGAGACAAAATATCACTAGCTGTACAGGGAAACTATAATTTATGTGCTATTTGCAGAAGAATGCATGAGAACAAATGGCACGGAGCGTGTTGGCTCCATACCCCTATTTGGGGACCTATAGGATAATATCTAGGGGTCTCTAATAACTACTCCCAACGATTCATATCTCACATGGCTGTTTTCTAGAGGTATCATCACTCAAGATAATAATATTGTGGCGGTATGGAATACCAACGACAACACATTATAAAGAGAGAAAGCTCTAGACGAGGTTTCACTATTATCAAGCAAGTCGGAGACTTAGCATGACCATAGATTCACCTCCACTCCTTAGATTCCCATGAACCCGGGTATAGGGCCCCTTTTTTACTCAAACCCGTGGGTGCTTAGAATGCAGTGTAAAAATGTGGAAACGACAGCATTTATTATATTTACACAGTTCAACAAAAATGCTTACACAAAGTTTCACAATTCCACAATTTCCTAAAATAGGCCTAACTCACAAAATTGTCCCCAGTGGAGTCGCCAACTGTCGCAACCTACCCTTTTGCGGGAGAGCGAGGCGAGGCTCACGGGTGCATCTTCCAAAGGAGGAAAATGCGCGGAGTTGCCACCAACATTTATTTGTGGAAAACGTCGGAAAAACCAAAGGAAATCGGTCATAAAGAATATTCCAAGTTCGGGAATTGTATTTACATTTGAGGAATGTATTAGCACCTCTCACGTTTGTCTCCAAGGACAACAGCCTTATTTTTAGAATTGTGCGATATTGTGTTACCCTAACTTTTATTTCTTTTTTATTTTTGGGGTCGACAAAAGCGGGGCTCTTGCTCCTACGTACCCTCCATCGAAGAGGAAATCATACCTACGTAGTTCTTTTTTAAGGGTGAATCAAGCGATTCTTTTTACTTGGAAGGTGATCATTTTAAGGCGTTGGACCTTAAAAATGATCCATTTACTTGGTAAGAAAAACTGAGATATTGAACTTTCAAATCCTTTTTAGTGATTTTTTGTAGATGAGCTTGACTTTGCGAGTTGATTTTAGCCTTAGTTTTACTTTAGTTATTAGTCAATTCAATTAAGAAAGAGAAATCCCAAAGAGAAACGTCCGATTGATTTTTTTGCTTTATTTTACTAAAAGATATTTTTTGATTATTATATTATTATTTTACCTCTTTTTGGTTTCCAACGTGGTTACGGCACGAACGAACGGCTGGATTTCATTTTAACAGAAATTAACGGATATTACAAATCAAACGAACGGTGGAAATTCATTTTATTTTTTGATTAGGCGAGAAAATGACTTAAGTAAATGACTGAAGCACGTCAAAAGGGGGTACGGAAAGTAAATGAAACGAGAATAAAAATACACGAAACAAATGGGGACCACCACGAGTACATAGAATGAATTGAAAAGTTCGATTTCGGGTACTTACCGGTTGAAGACGGAAGAACAATGAAGAACGAACGATGAATGACGAAGAACGGTTGAAAATCTTCGTGAAATCACCCACGGAAACGTTATGGAAACGTTACGGAAGCGCCTCGGCTTGGATTTTCTTCACGGAAACAATTTTCCTCAGTAATTTCAAGTGAATACGAAGTGCCAAGAAGGCTGAACCCTTTCCTTCTTCACTCCTCCCTCTATTTATAGCAAAATAGGGGAGGAGCTTGCCACCCAGCTCGCCCAGGCGAGCCAGGTTGCTTCCTCCAGAAGCAACCGCCTTCTGGAGGAAGAATCTGGAAGGCCCAAGTGGGCCTAGATGCTATTTGCACCCCCTTTTTTACTAAATACACCCCCTTTGCTTTTTTGGGTGATTCTTTTTCCGTAACGTTATGAAACTTTACGAATTTCGTAACGATACTTGTTTTCTTTCCATAAAGTTACGGAACCTTACGGATCATGTAATTACTCTTTTTTGGCTTTCGAAAAGTTACGGAAACTCACGGATTGCGTAACAATACTTCCTTTTGATTTCCGGCGCGTTACGGAATTTCACGGATTGCGTAACAATGCTTCCTTTTGATTTCTGGCACGTCTCGGAACTTCACATATTGTGCAACAAATGGTGCCAAGTACCTCGAAGCGGTCAATCAAATGTTGCATGCCATCAAACAATAGTCCCCGGACGAAATTAGGGTATGACATCACCCATTGAGGTAAATGTGTCAAGCTAATGATGTTAAAGAAGCGCTTCCTGGGAGGCAACCCAGTTTTAATTTCTGTTATCTTTGTTTTTCATGCATTATATCATGTGGAAATTGCTTTATAATTTGTACATTGGATTATATCAGCTTATCCTTGAATGTTAGATATAAGGGTTTTAATTTCTTGAAAAAAAAAAAAGGACTAAAAAATATCTTAGAAAACATTTTCTTAAAAACAGTCCTTTCGCTAAGCGCAAGCCTCGCGCTAAGCACATCTTTGGTCATGCGCGAAGCCACGAGTCTCAAGCGCTTTGCGCCCAACCCTTGCATCTAAGGTTGATTTGGTCTGCTAAGCTGGCCAAGGCTAAGCTAAGCCAATTTCAATTCGATCTGAATTCGGCTAAGTGATGACCTAACCACTAAGCGTATTGTATTCTTTGGCTAAGCGAGACTCGTTGCCGCCAAGCTCAATTCCTTGCAGCCTAAACTGGGTTTCATGGAGCTAAGCGCCAATCCTGGCGGTGGCGGCTAAGCTGAATTCCTTGCGGCAATGTAAGCGCTAAGTGATTCCTTATCCGCTAAGTGCTCTCTCCTCTGTACTTAAGATGCATCATTTTAGCTAAGCCGGCCCAGAGCCCGGCTTAGCGAGAGTTGCAGGTTTTTTTATTTGCAGAACTTGCTAAGCGGTCTTATCCGCACGCTAAGCCAAGCCCTTTGTTCTTGAAAAAAAAATCTGATTTTGAATTTCAAACATCGGCTAAGCACGCGGATCCGCTAAGTGAGCCTCATTGAGAAACCAAACGTCTCTTTGGCTCACTTAGCGCAACGGTCTGCTAAGCGAGAAGGTCAAAAACTGCTTAAGTGAGTGTAAAGGCAGTTACACTCATGTTTGATCACGTGGCCTCAGAATAATTAAGAAGAGGGGTTGAATTAATTATTCCTAAACCTTTACTAATTAAAAATTTACTCTTCTAAGGCTTTTACTTATGTTATTAAGAGAATAATGAGTAGAAGAGAAACTTAACCAAATGTAAAAGCGGAAATTAAAATGCACAGCGCAAAGTAAAAGAGTAGGGAAGAAGGAGACAAACACACAGGAGTTTTTATACTGGTTCGGCAACAACCCGTGCCTACATCCAGTCCCCAAGCGACCTGCGGTCCTTGAGATTTCTTTCAACCTTGTAAAAATCCTTTTACAAGCAAAGATCCACAAGGGATGTACCCTCCATTGTTCTCTTTGAACCTAGTGGATGTACCCTCCACTAGAACTAATCCACAAGAGATGTACCCTCTCTTGTTCTCAGTCAACAACCCAAGTAGATGTACCCTCTACTTGTACCACAAAGGATGTACCCTCCAATGTGTTAAGACAAAGTTCTCAGGCAGTTAAACCTTTGAAACTTTGTGAATGGGGATACAAAAGAATTCTCAGGCGGTTAGTCCTTTTAAATCTTTTGTATATGGGAAAGGGAAGAATGAAAAGAATTCTCAGACTGTGTCGTTTTGAATTCTTTGACAAGGGAGAAGGGAGACACAAAAGAATTTAGGCGGTTAGTCCTTCATTCTTTTGGAAAAGGGAGAAGAGAGACACAAAAAGAATTCAGGTGGTTAGTCCTTGGCGAATTCTTTTTGGCAAAGGGAGAAGAGATGAAAAGAATGAATAGCACAAGTTTTCAAGGTTTAGAAAACCAGAAAACTTTGGAAAGCTTTTGGCACAAAGAAGAAGAAGAAGTTCAAAGAGATTCAAGGCTTGTAAAGGATTGTATTAGATTGATTGGATTGTTTTTAAAATGCAAAACAAAGCCTTGCTTTTATAGACTCTTCATGTCTGGTCAAGAGGACCATTTAGAAGAGTTATGACTTTTAGAAAAACATAAAACCAATTTGAAAAAGTCAAAAACCATTTGAATAGTTACATCTTTTAATTTATTCAGAAACAATCACTGGTAATCGATTACCAAATCAGTGTAATCGATTACACAAAGATTTTATGTGAAAGGATGTGACTCTTCAAATTTGAATTTGAATTTCAACGTTCAAAGGCACTGGTAATCGATTACCAAATCATTGTAATCGATTACAACATTTTGAAATCAATTAGAACGTTGTAAATTTAGTTGAAGGATTTTTTGAAAACCATTTTGCTACTAGTAATCGATTACTAGAGAGTAAAAACTCTTTGGTAAACATGTTTTGAGAAAAATCCATGTGCTACTCAGTTTTTGAAAAAACCTTTTCATACTTATCTTGATTAAGTCTTCTCTTGATTCTTGAATCTTGAGTCTTGAACCTTGATCTTGATTCTTGGAAGCTTGATCCTTGAATCTTGACTCTTGATTCTTGAAATTAACTTTCCTCTTGAATCTTGAAGTGTTCTTGATTCTTTCTTGAAAATCTTGAACTCATTCTTTGATTGACCTTTGAGCTTTTTGTCATCACCTTTGTTATCACCAAAACATCCTTGAATCAATCTTGATTCATCATGAAGCTTTGCTTCTACATCTCACAATTGCCAGATTTTCGTAAACTCTTTCTTTGCATTCTCTCTCACCAAAAATTTGCCCATTTTGCATCTGTGCTTTCTTTTTGCATAGACTACTTCCAATCACAAAGCATCAATGATACAAGTAAGTTCCTTACTTCCTTTTCTCTTTTACTTTGTTGAACTTTAGGGTAGAAAACCTTAGATTTAGCTTTAGATTTTTAGGGTCTTAATGTTTTTCTAGAAGTAGTTAAAGATTTGGACTTTATATGCGTTTGTACTGTATTGATTATTTTGGGAACATTGCATGTTTGATATGCCTTTTAGAGGCTTGAAAAGTGCAAGAAAACGAATTGTATTTTCTGTGTTTTCTGGAAAACGCAATGAACTCGCCAAGCAAGCATGCTGCGCTAAGTGAGTTCATCAGTACTCATTGAATATACGTGTCTCTGAAGAACTCGCTAAGCGCTCTTATCACGCTAAGCGATTTTATCTTTTGAGGATGAACACTCATCCTCTTGCTGAGATGCGTGCAGCTAAGCGAGGCTGAATCGCTAAGCCCAGGTAACTTAGTCAAATTTTTTGTTAATAGTCGCACGCTAAGCCGAGCTTACCTGAGCTAAGCGCATTTCGTTGCGGCAAATCCCATACTTAGTTTATTTTCTGAATTGTATGGTGCCGCTAAGCGCAGCTTTTGAGGAGCTTAGCACAAATCCTTGCGATAGACGTTCAGCTTAGCGGGCACTGGCCAGCTAAGCCAATTATGCAGAAGCTGAATTTCTGCAACTTCCACTAAGCGGCCCCACATGTCGCTAAGTGGTAGTGTGTTTTTTGTGAAGGCCAGCTAAGCGGGCCATGTCTCGCTAAGCCGCCAGTGCCTTTTTCAGTTTTATTTTTCAATTTTTGAATTTGAATAACTTGTGTCCTGTTTAACTGTTTGGTTCCTTTATTTGCAGATGGCTTCTAGGAAACGCAAGAGTATTGGTTCAAGACCCACAACACAATATGATACAAGGAGATTTTCCTCCCTAGATGCTTGGAACTGATACATAGATAATGTCCTGCGGAGAAACATGTTGCCTGAGAGGAAGGTGGAGCTCTATCACACTGAGCTAGATGATTTTAAGACTGAATTGGAGAGGTGTAATTTCCATAAACGCCTCACCAATTTGGTTGATGGGAGCATAGACTTGGCTTTGGTGAAAGAGTTCTATGCAAACTTATACCGCTCTGAGGGCCCTTCACCAAAGCAATCTAGAGTTAGAGGCCACCTAATGAAGATTGATGCTGACAACCTCAACACATTCTTAGAGACACATGTGGTGTTGACAGAGGGTGAGACTTTGCCCACATACTCTAGATACTGCATGCTGCCCACAGATTACAGAGAGATTGAGGTTGCCTTATGCATACCAGGCCGAGGGTTCATCTTGAACACTAATGGCCATCCTGGGAAGATTCTCAAGAAGGATTTGACTACTCTAGCTCAGGTGTGGAGTGTTCTCTCATACTCCAACCTGGCTCCCACATCACATACCTCTGATTTGACAGTGGACAGAGCTAGGCTGATCTTTGGCCTAGTCTCTTGCATGGACATGAACATAGGAGCTCTTATTTCTGGCCAGATGACTTCTATAGCCCAGTCTAACACTTCTAGACTTGGGTTTCCTACTTTGATCACCGCACTATGTAGAGCCATAGGGGTTGTCTCTGACAGCCTTACTTTTGAGCGCCTGAGCCCAGTCATTAACTTGGCCTACATCACGAAGAACTATTGAAATCCTGAGGATCTAATAATTTCTATCCGAGGGGCTACAACTGAGCTTCCTTCCACATTTGCAGCTCCTACTCCAACATCCACATCAGCAGCTCCTTCTGTCCCAGCTCAGACATATTCTCAACACTTTAAAGCCATGCTTCAGAGCATTCATCAGGGACAGATCATTTTATTACAGAGTTTACAGGTGGTGGCGACTCCAGGATCTAATCCTTTAGTTGAGCAGTTCAGGGAGATGATAGCCTGGCCCCGGACTCAACCTTCTCTTCATAGGGAAGATAAAGGTCCCACAGCCCAGGTACCAAAGCATATGGAGGATGAATCATCTGAGGCCACCATTCTAGAGCCATTTGTTCTAGGGGAGGAGGAAGGTGAGACACAGGTGAGACAGGTAGTTGCTGTCACTCCCGAGAGATCTCTTGAGGCCACTTCAGAGCCTCCTGCACCATTAGTGGACCTACCCTCACCTCAGCGTACAACAAACCCCTCCACTCCTATTCTAGAGATGCCAGAGGACCAAACCACACTAGTCCTGACTATGGACACTTCTCCTCCAGCTACTCCAGTACTTCATCTGACAAATGAGGAGGATGTTCAGACACAAGATACTCAAGACCAGTCACAGGAATTCTAAATTCCTAATGATGCTTTTTGTTTTTTTTTTTTTTTTGTGGATTGTTATTATTATGATTATGGTTTCCGTACAGTATTTCTTTTATGTTTATATGCACTGCTAGTTTTGTTTGTGGGTAGTTGGTTTGCTCATTCTGAAGCATATGGAACATTTTGACTTGATTTTGATGATATGGCAGTGAAACACTTTTATCTTTTTGTGAAAATTGGTGTATGATGTGATTTTGAATTGAATGCATGATTGTTATGGAGTTTGTGTTTCTTTTCATGAGTTTGAGCAAGTGTGTATGTTAGACAAAGAAAGAACAAGAATGAGAACTTGCAATTAGAATTGTTAGTCAGTAGACAGATTGATTGAGAAAGAAAAGCTTGAACCAAAACCGGTGAGAGTGTGATCTTAAACTGTGAGTGAACGACTAGCTGTGAGTATTAATCTTTGCATCAGTCTCTGAATTTTAGAATGAAATGTATGAATGAGGACATGATGAAGGCCATGATTGTGCATACACAAGCCTTTTGACCAAAAAGCTTACCTTGAACTATAATTGTATCATTTGCACCCTTTGTGAGCTGAATGATGTTGTCAATAATTGAACCCTGAACCTAAATGATTATCTCTAGATACCTTGTTTAGATTCTAGGAGAGCATATGGTTCAAAGCATATTTACCCCAAATTTGGGGGAGTGGAACTGATTGGCATGCAAAGAAAAAGGTAAAGCATCAACACACACAACAAATAAGTTGTATGTTAAAAAAAAAGAGCAATCAAAGAAAATATGTGTTGTTGTAATAAGGTCAAAAGCAAATGAAAGTGAAAAACTAGTGAGCAAGCTAATTGTATTAAAAAGATCACTTGGATAAGTCTAGAATTTGTGCTCTCTTAGAATCTAAGCCTTTGAATCCTAGAAAAACCAATGAATTCTTGTAGCCAAGCCTCACTACAAGCCTGCGAAAGAACTTCTGATTCTGTTTATACATTTTTGACTTTATGGCATGAGATGAAGTGCAAAGATTGGACCTCTTGCTAGTTCTTATTAATGAATAACTTAAACACTTGTGCATGAGTGAAACAGTGGCCGTGAGACTGGGTTTAAGCTACTTTCCTTGATATTTGTCTTATGCCTAACTTCATCTAATTGTACAGGTCACATTTTATTCTTCTCTTTGGATAACTGCATGCCTTGTAAAAGACAAGTGATGAGGGCATTTTGCTTCATTCTCTTGTCATGCAATCATTAACTTTTGCTACATGCACCTTTGTACATAGTCACTGCATGTTATTGTCACTTGGGGACCAATGAATTGTTCTTTATTTGCTTGAGGACAAGCAAAACTGTAAATTTGGGGGAGTTGTTAGTCGGTGAATACGACTAACTTTTGTGTATAAAACTTGTGTAAATTGTATCAAACTCCTCCAATTTATGGTTATTTTGTAGTGTTGTAATTACTTTTTGTCAAAGATAGGTAATAAATACTTAGTACTTCCATTTTATGTGTTTAATAATCATTTTCTCTCAATTTTAGGATAATTAGGCAAGTTTTGAAGTGCTGATTTTCACCCTCTCGCTAAGCCAATTTGTTGGCTTAGCGAGCCATCTACTGAGCGCAACAATCCTCGACTAAGCGCGAGGAAGAATCTGGAAGAAGGATGAGTTGTGCATGTTCGTTGAGCGAAGGGTCATCCCACTAAGCGCACCGCTTCAGTCCATCCGTTGAGCGAGAAAAGTCGCGCTAAGCCGAAATTCACTAATGCGCGCTAAGCGGTTTAGAATTGCGCTAAGCGAATGAGCACGAACCAAGCCACCTATTTAAGCCTGAAATCAGATTTTGGAAAGGAGTTTGGCCTTTTCTTGAAGCTTCTGCATGTCTAGAGAGTTCTAGAGAGAAAAAGGTCCAAGTTCCAGAGAGTTTGAGAGATTTTATTGTGTGAAGATCTGCAGAGACCAGAGCTTGAAGAGGTAGTCGTCCTGAGAGCTTGAGATGAGTTTGTGAGTGATTGTGAGGTCCTAGAGGTGGATGAGACATCCCCACTACTTGTATTTCTGCAATCTTTCATCTTTCTCTTTTCTTTGTTGTAAAGGAAGCTTCCCAGTTATGGAAAGTTAAATCATCTGTTGGATCTTCCTTGTAGGTACTTGATGTAAATATCTTTTTATCTATTTAATGATGTTTTGTGTGTTCATTGTGCTATCAGAACTTCATTCTAGCATGCTTTTGCCTTGATCACGTAGATGCATGTGTTTTTAGGATCATTCAACAATGGAAACTGGTCTAATTCTTATAACTTGATAGGACAGGGCTAGTTTGTCTTATTACCATGAGGGATCGGGGTACGGTAACCTAGTTGTTGTATGTTTCTCTTAATGTAGTCCTGGCCGAGTTTAGTCCAACAAGAGGAATTTGAGGACGATGCTTGATCAGGATTAGGCTAGACTTCATGAGGAATCGGGGTTTAGCATTTCAGGAGACACCATAGAACGCATAAGCATTGTTAAGTAGAGAATATCCTTTTAACATTGGGCACCTATTAGGAAGACCAACGTGTCGTCTATTTGTCTTTACACATCATTACTCACGTGATTTTCCTTTTTAGTAATTAGTTTACACACCTGTTCATAGTAAACACATCTCTTTTTACACTAGACACCTATTCACTGAAATAGCTTTAGCAAGTAACACAAGTTCCCCGAAAGTTTGATACTCAGTTCTTACTGTTTTATACTACTTGCGCGATCTGGTGCACTTGCCAGAAGCGAACACTACCATCAATGCGGCCTCAGATGAGCATGGTTGTACCGAGGGAGACTCCAAGTAAGCATTGCTCACCACTTCCAATGCCTGAAAGGACATTTCCAAGGACTCCTCTGCGGCCTCCACATAAGGCGTAGAAGAAGGACAACTCACAAGAATGTCTTCTTCTCCCGAGACTATAATTAACTGCCCCTCTTCCATAATTTTCAACTTTTGGTGTAGTGTAGAAGGGATCACCCTAACCGAATGAATCCTAGGCCAGCCTAATAAGCAGTTGAAGGCAGGATTTATGTCCATCACTTGGAAGGTAAGTTGGCATATGCGGGGTCTGATTTGAATTGGGAGATCGATCTCCCCCCTTACGTCCCGGCGGTTTCTGTCCAAAGCCCGCACCACCATGGAGCTTGGCCTTAAGTATGATGCATTAAAAGGCAGCTTGTCCAAAGTATCCTTGGGCAGGACATTGAGGGAGGAGTCGTTGTCAATAAGAACTTTGGCCGCTATGTGGTCCAAACATTTTATGGATACGTGCAAGGCTTTGTTGTGCCCCTAGCCCTCGATGGGTATTTCTTCATCGGGGAATGTGAGGTAATTGTTGCCCATGATGTTGTTGATTATGCCCCTAAAACCCTCCACAGATATGTCTTGTGCTACGTGGGCTTCCTTCAAAATCTTGACCAATAACGCCCGATGAGGCTCAAAGTTCATAAGCAATCCCGACAGAAAAATCCTAGCTGGGGTTTTATTTAGTTGTTCAATCACCTTGAACTCGCTCTGTTGGATGATTCGCATGAACTTGATTGCTTCTTCAGAGGATATTCCTGTTTTTCTCAAGTCATCTTCTTCCTTGGCAAACCTTCCGGCCGGGACCTCGTCCTCCGGAACTAGGCCCACCTTGTCGCTCTCTTCTACACCTGCCTTTGCTTTCCCCTTTGGGTCCTTGGACCACACCGGTGGCTCGGGTGCCGTGAAGATCCGCCCACTACAAGTCATTCCGCTCGTGCCAGAGATGTTAGTGACCTTAGCAAAGGATAGATCACCTTTAACGTGTACGACGGACGCGTCCTTCCTTTCATCGGGCCTTTGTGTGGCGTACCTCCATGGCACTGCTTTGTCACTCTTGTAGGGGAAAGGGGCAGGCTTCTCAACTAGGATAGGCTAGAAACCTCGGGGCTTTTATGTGGCAACATCTCTGGTGAAGTGGATCACCAATGGCTTGGGTTTGCTCGGGCTTTTATCAACCAATTGCATGCACACAACTTCTTCCCCCTTTCTTGCGCCACAAACTTCAATTAGGCCTTTTGTCCATCATCCCCTGTAGCAGCTCCTCTGCCACCGAACATTTCTCTACATCGTGTGACACCCCTGGATGTATCAAAGAAGAATCTCCCTTGTCCCTGTCAAGGCAGATCATGCCCGCTTCAAGAAGTGCTTCCAATATGAACCTCCTAGAGGTTAACACGTCTTCCATCCGCTTTAGCCCCCGAGGTCCACATTCCTCCACCGCATTAACCGTTGAGCCTCCATGACTAGTGAGGGGATTCGTCCTAACATTCGGGTTGTCCTCTTGAAATGTCAGCCACCCTGCATCAATCAAACTCTGTACCTTGTGTTTGAAGGCCACACATTGCTCTATTGAATGCCTCAGGACACCCCCGTGATTGGCGTAGGTTGCATTGGGGTTGTACCAGCAAAAGAAGGGAGACTGGTAGATCTTCCTGGGGTTCACTACTACCATCTGGTTGGTGATCAAGGATGGTAGCAGGTCAGCATATGGCATCAAGATCGGGGTGAATTCTGCAAGCTTCTTTGCTGGAAAATTCCTTCCCAAATTGGCCCTTGTGCTGGGATTGGTGTTGCTAGCGGGACAAGATTGTGTGGGAAATGAGCTTTGTGGGGGAGTCCTTTGTGGTTTAGTGGACAACCTTTGTTGGACAGGCGCCAGATTGGGATAAGGCTTATTTTGATTCACAAATCCAGCCACAACTCAGCACCACAACTGAACTTCTTCATAGGCATCATGTAGGAAACTTAGAAAACAAAAAAAAAAGTTCAACAACAACACTACTTCTAGGAATTGATTTAGAACATGTTATGAACTAAATAACATGCATGAATTAGACTCAAAATTCAAAAGATAGGCTAAGAATGAGAAGAATATATGAACAAATGTATCTAGAATTCAATCAACAAAATCAAAATTCAACACAAACTTAGAACATAATGTGACAATTATTATGACTAAACATGACTCTAAGACAACATGGATTAAGTGATTTACACTTAGATTTTTGTGTTTTTTTTTCTAATCAATATTTTGAAAGAAAATTTAGATCTAAAGGTTCAGCACAAGAAAATTATGACTGAAAAATGATAGAACCTAAAATCAACACAAAAACATGATTCAAGAGTATATCTATAAAATTTGAACCATAGGAATGCAAGAACAAGTGTAGATCTAAGATTTAATCAGTTTATTTTTTTGAATCTACTCTAAACAGCACCAAACCACAAGACAATTGAGGATATACATGGAGAATAAGATGAAGAACAAGGAATTAAAGTGAGTTGACCGAACAAAAAGATAGAGGAAGCAAAAGAACATCACCTAGACGAAGATGCTCTTGATACCACATGACGTAGCTCCATGTGGAGCTTGTAGGCCTTGGATCTTCTTCATCAATGGAGTCCTTTGCTTCTTGAATATGAATGGCAGCGAAATGCAGAAGGAAGAAAGATGATTGGAGACACCACATCAAGGAGAAGATGAGTCAAGCACAAGTTCACCACCATAGGAAGTCATGGATAAGAGCTTGAAAGAAGAGAAGATGAGTGAAGGGAGAGGGAGAGGAGGAGCATGAAATTTTGTGCCTCAAATGAGGTCTGAACTTTGAAGTGTAATTTACAAATGATAAAAGTTGAAAAAATACACACACATGGTCTCTATTTATAGCCTAAGTGTCACACAAAATTGGAGGGAAATTCAAATTTCTACTTGAATTTGAAATTGAATTTGTGGAGCCAACTTTTGGAGCCAAAATTTCACTAATTATGATTAGTAAATTTTAGCTATGGTTCAAATCACTAATCCAAGATCAAGTCCAAGATTCTCCACTAAGAATGTTTAGGTGTCATGAGGCATGTAAAGTATGAAGAACATGCACAAAGTGTGACTATATGATGTGGCAATGGGGTGTAGCAAGCAAATGCTCACCTCTCCCTCTAAAATTTAATTGGATTGAGTTTCTCCCAATTCAATTAAATTTATTTTCCAACACACACATCAAATATTCACTTAATGCATGTGAAATTATAAAACTACCCCTAATTCAAAAAAACTAATCTAGGTGCCCTAAAATACAAGGGCTGAAAAATCTTACATTTCTAGGGTACCCTACCTACATTATGGAGCCCTAAATATAAGGTCCAAAAATAATGAAACTTTAATCATGTATAAAGATAAGTGGACTCATACTTAGCCCATGGACCCGAAATTTATTCTAAGGCTCATGAGAACCCTAGAGTCTTCTATTGCATCTCTGATCCAATCTTCTTGGAGTCTTCTATCAAATACCCTTGGGGGGTAGAATTGCATTAGCCAAAGCTACTTTGAGAAGATTAGGTATGCAAAGAAGCAGAAGTAAGTATTGTTGAATCTGTTAATCATAGAGGAAACAAATTCTAAATGCCCAACTTTTTATATTAGAATTCTTCATTTTTAGTCATTTAAAATTTCTCTAATATTCCAAAGCCTTAAATTCCTTTTAACAAACTATCTAAACAAAATTTTATCACTAGGAATCTTAAACCCCCCTGAAAATTGCACTCCCCACTTCAAATTTCTTACCCAAACACAACGCTAGTTTCTCTTTGATTCAAATTTCAACATGTCTCCCTTCACTTTCTTTCCTCTCAACCAATACAAAACATTAAATAAATATGAAAAAATAATAATTATAGAGATTAGAAGATTTGACAAAGGCAATAAATTATGCTTTTACTTTCTTTCATTACCTGTTGAAATTCCCAACCTAAACTACATGTCATTTGATCTCTAGATACAACAAAGGCCCATTGCTAAGGTTTCCTGATTCCCGCGTAAAAAATGTAAAGATAGAAATGGGGGAGAAATGAGTAATCCGTACTTGCTTAAAGTCTACAACAAAGAAAATAATTTCATGGCATCTATAATTCAATTTAAAGAAACACGTTGAGAAGCAAGCAGCATGCATTTCTTTGGATAGCCCTTCACCAAGATGTTTTCCAAAAGCTTTTCTTTGGATAGCCCTTCACCAAGATGTTTTCCAAAAGCTTTGACCTGCTAAGTCCTCAAGTGGAAGGTGCCAGTATCAGGCTCAATGCCTACCAGCCATGCCAGCTGTTTCTGAATGTCAAATGCATCCAACCTTGGTAACGTTCACCAATAATTCTCATTACCCAGATCCATCTAGGTAAGATCCATATTTGGACACCCAAAATATGTGCTACCTGTAGTGGCAGTTCATGTTTTACATTTTACTTGTATATATACAGTGTACAATAAATGTATAGGTAGCAAGGTTTACAAGATGACATTACTGAAGTACAAATTGTCCCAAACCCTATAGATGCCATTTTCAACGTTCCATAGATATAGAGATACTAAGCATGGCTGGCTTGCAAGGTTCTAGAATCATAAAAAAAAATCAGGCCAAGCTGAAATTTTCCCTGGGCCAAACTAGATTAGATTAGACTCTCCGGCAAAATAATGATGCCCCCAGATTTCTTATTCAGTTAGTAACCCATCTTCTTTTCCGGGCAGGTCGTTCTTGTTTGACTTCTGAATCTACTACTGGATTTTCACTTTTGGCAGAAGGCAGAGGTTCACTTTCTAACTTCTTGATGACGAGGGCCTCTTTTTCACTAGGCATTGGGAGCTTGAACCGCTCACTTCGCTTCTTCAACCTCTCAACTGTGTCAAGGTGCCGATCCCCTGATTCTTTTGTATCAGCATCCCTATTTTCCATATCTGCAGAATCCCTTGCTTCAACTGACAAGATATGTTGGTTATCAGCATCAACAGTTTTAGCAGGTTCATACGCAGGCTTCCCAGCTTCAGAAGAAGCATCATTATTATCCTTATCAATGTCTTTGAACTTCAAGGAAGAAGAGGACTTGTTGACATTGAAATCTCTTTCCTTATGGCTGGTCCAGCGTTCCAATTTAGAACGTCCTCTGCGAGAATCTTGCTGTTCATCATCTGAAGACATGTCTTCCCGCTGTTTTCTTGACAGGCGATGCCCTGAAATTTCATGCTCAGCACGCTCTTCATCACCAGATCCTTTCAAGCCCTTCACAAATAGAAACTAACAATTATAGAAAACAAGAGCAAGCATCTAATGAATAATGATAATTTTCCATCATCAGCAACAGCTTTAATGCAGTGTAACACATTGAAGAGCACTCCACTATCACTTTCTTGTTCAGGCAACAGGGACAGGCTAGTTAAAATAAGAAACACTTTTTCCTAACGAGCAAAGTCTCAACGAGATCCCTGCTGACCAGGGTTATTAAGATTGCGATTTTCTGCACAGTATTGCATGATTTTACAATTTTGTAACCGGGCTTCAGTCTCTATCATACACACCAATGTCAAATTACTTTAATTATTACTATTTATTTTATAAATACATGAATATAATTTTGTCTTTTAGATAGAATCTCAATTCCGTTGACCTTACTACTAACAATAATTAATCATCGATTAAATTTAATAGTGAGTCTTAGATCCAATTGTGATAAATAAAAAAAAAATAAAAAAAACAACTTATCTTGTTAGGTTAGATCATCTACATGGATCAAACGATACCATTGAATTCTTTTAAGCACGGCCATTTTATGGTATCTCCTAAAGTAGCAAATTACTTCCAGGTAACAACCTAGAATTAATATATTTGATTTGTTAATCCATGCATGCTAAAAGTTTCAACAAAGTTGTGCCTATTGCCAATTGGCTAACACATTCCTATTTTATCAACTCTAGTTACTTATGAATGAAATAAAATAAACGCAAAAGGTGATAAGCTTGTCAGTTATAATAAATACCGTGCTGAGACATCAAGACAACAATATACAATAACAACAAGGGTTTTTGCAATCATCATTCACTTGGACGATATTTCTAGTTCAATCAAATAGGGTCACTAGTCACAACAGCAATAATCTCTCAACCAAAACATCAAGATAAAAAACAGGATAATGCATAACAATTTTAAGATAAAAGCTTGTCATAAACTGGATGATCCACTAATCCAATTGACAGAAAATTATAAATGGATCATTTTTTTTTCTTTTACTGGAGGAGCTTCGGAATAGATTGACTCTCTCTAGGACCCATTTTATTGACGGGATTTATCACTACGTTAGCGGCTCAGCCGGTTACTCGAGAATCCAAATTATTCTATTTCCTGATGTTAGCAATGTATAGTGGTCAAATAGGAACATTTTCTTCTCAAGACATTTTACTTTTTTTCATCATGTGGGAATTAGAATTAATTCCCGTTTATCTACTTTTATCTATGTGGGTGGAAAAAATCGTTTGTATTCAGCTACAAAGTTTATTTTGTACACTGCGGGAAGTTCTGTTTTTTCATTACTGGGAATTCTGGGTATGAGTTTCTATAGCTCTAATGAACTAACATTAAATTTCGAATCATTAACTAATCAATCATATCCCATGGCACTGGAAATAATATTCTATATCGGGATACTTAAGAGTGGATCCCTTAATGCAGTATTGGTATGTAATAAATTCCAATTAACACTAGGTGGATTTATTAAACATCATCATACAATCTGTTTAAAAGCCACCTAACTACTTTCTTCCAGAAGTTGAGTCTTCAAAGTTGGCAAACCTACTGGGACAAAAAAGACAAAACAATGCCTCAAAAGAACATATCTTTTAATTTCCACCTCCTCCCAACATATTAAGAGGGGAAGGAGGAATAATAAAAATGCACAAGCTAGTTATTCATGATCAAGCGTGCATTGACATACATTATGTGGCTTGAACCAACACTTCTAATATAACTGGTCACCAAGTTGCAACTAAACATAATTCTAGACCTTCATGATTCTAAGAGTCACGTATAGAGAATACTTCATTTTCATGTAAAGATTATTTTACTCTCCAGATAGTTTCACGTTTTTACATGCAAGTGTGCATACCTTCTCATTGGTTGGACCACTTTGATTTTCTTGACTTCTCTTGGACAGGCCTAAACTATTAAGGTCACTAACATCACGTTCTTTGCTTTTCCTTGAGCCTTCTCTATGCTTGACTTTTTGGTTATCAGAAACATTAGCAACACGATCACTACGACTACTTGACCTTTCTAGCCTAGATCGCCTTTCCTCAGTAGTATATTGATTTCCACGGGCAGAAGCATCATCTCGCCCCTTATGATGTGGACTTTCATCCTGAATTCGATCCCTTCTCTTCAATTGGTCATTGTGTCGCATTGCTTCTCGGGATTGGTATTCTTTCTCAGAAAGTTTATGTTCAGCCCCTCGTCCACTTCTTACAGAACTCCGTCCTTCTCTTTCACGCTTGGGTAGGTGTTCTTCATGGGACTGTTTCATCCGGCACCACTCTTCCCTATCTCTCTGCCTATCACCCCTCTCCTTCAGTACCCAGGCCTCATCTTTCTGCCTAGTAGCATATTGATCATCAGGGTTATCTCTAGCTCTTTGCAGGTCATCCCTCTTTCGTGGATCCAATACTTCATCTCTTTCTCGTCTGCGCCGACTACTAGCAATTTCCCTGTAGCCATGCAGAACTTCTTCTTTGTCAATATGCTCCCTCCTAAGATATTCCTCATCCTTCCTCTTCTTGCCACGGTAATCCTCTACTGCTTCGTACCTAATCCTCAAGCCCTCATCTCTTTCCCTTTGTCTTGAGTCTCTAGACCCAACATCCTTTTCATAGGAAACCCTGTAGCTACCATTATCCAACTGTTTTCTTGAATGAAGGCTATCTTCTTTGTCGTTTTTCTCATTTTCTCGAACCTTAGCCCTATCCCTCTTTCTAGGTTCATCATTTCTAACCCTTCTGTTATAGAGATCATCATCTCTTCGTGACCAATCCATTTCAGAATTGTCCCTTTCTTTTTGTCCATCAAATCCATCAGCATTTGTGTTCAACTGAGTAGCTGAGCTAGGATGCCGGTCCTTGTAAGGGTATGGTCTCTCTCTGCCTTTAAGCATCATGAGATTTCTTCCGGGTTCTTGCTTTGCATCATGCTCTCTTCTATAAAATCCCTGCTCAATTTCATCCGGGTGCTGTCTGATGCTACTCAGTTGTGCTGATCGTGGATCTTGAACTACTTCCTCTTCAAAACCCTCTCGCCGCTTTTGGTTATCCCTACTGCTGGCTGATCTTGCTTTGCTGTTATCACTACTTTTTGCAGCTTTTGAGTCCTCCCAATCATCAACTTCATCAAGCAAAGGTGGCTCAACTCGAGATGTCAACTTCTGTCTCTTTGCTACCCCATCCTCAAGGGCATCTACTTTGTCTACTGTTTCCTCCTTTTCCAATCTGGAACTTCCATCAGCTGTCCCAGTATCCTCAAGTTCAATATCCTTCTCCTCCACACTGGACTCCCTTATATCCTTAACAGCAGGGGATGATCTATGTCTACCTTCCATGCTTTCTGCTGACTCTTCTTTTAGACTGTTATCAGTTGCCAATTCTTGAATGGGAGTAATTGAAGGAGACTGACCACCCACTCTTCTTTGCATCTGCCTGTAAATACAAAAGTAAAGACATTTATAAATTGCACATGAAGATTACCAAGCCTATTAGGTCCAGACACCAGCTTACTAAAAAATGCAATTAAAATAATAAACTATGTTTCTAGTAAATTAGAATTTTTACAAGTACGCTAAAGAATGTACACATGAAAAAAAAAATCTTTAAATCAAGAAAATGTATCTAAGTATCTAACAAATGGAACGATATCTTTTATTTTCTTTAATATATTTTGAAACAAGGAAAACTGCTTTTTTTTAACTTATAGCATCTGAGTATGCTGAATATATTTCAATATTATTTATGTCATGTTCATAATGTGCTTCTCCAACCATTCAAAATTTTAGCTATTTTATGACACTAATTTAATTCAAGGCAACATCACCATAACCAATTTTGTCAGTTTCGGTCATTTGTCCTGGTTTAGAAAATCCCTTACCAATCGCAACTAACCTTAGCATGAATCAATCCAGATATCTATATCTCCTCTACTTCATGGTGCATTGCAGCACACAAACCTAATTAGCTGATAAAGACCTCTGTGTGAGATACATTTCAAAGATTCTTAAACTTAACGAGCATCGGCTGATTTATGGATGCCTATAGAATGAAATGAATGTGATAACAATAAAGTAAAGCAGTGACGAAAACATAAGCATACAGATAAAGGTTGACCTTTTCAAATTATTTTCTTGTAGAATATACACTATCGAGTACCTTTCGTCATGAGAGGAGCTACAATTGCCACCATAGGACCTACGATTTTGGCCCTTTGAACCAGAGTACTCAATCGGCTCTTCCTGTGGGAAGAACAATTTTTCATCCCCATTAGGCATGTTAGCAGCACTGGAATTTATAAATGACATTCTTCTTCCTGCAATCTCTTTCTTCCGACCATTATAAACCTGTGGAAAACCATCAAAATACTCGGGTTCCAACCTTGGAATTTCATCTCCAGCTACATGGTCTTCTCTAAAATCCTCTCTATGGGGTTCTCCACCCTCTGGCGGATCTTGAGCAACTCCTGCAGAGGACTGGTCATCTTCTGTATCCTGTAAAACAATCTGTTTACAAAAATACTTAGTAATGTGTACAATGCATATGCAGTAAAATGGGTTATCAGAAGACTGCATATGCTTTATATGACAAAATCATCAAATACCTCAATGATAGCATCGGAATCGCGGATTCGGGGAGGGCGGGTATCAATGGAGGGAAGCCGGTCACCATAACCACCTTCCACCTGTATTGCTCTACCAGTTGGCTGGTAGGGAATAAATTTATTAGAAACTAGAGATGGAATTAGTGAATAAAGGAAAATATCTTCCACAAACATAATGCTACATTGACCAACATCAAGCAGCCCAAAAAGCATACATAAAGCAGGTATATGGGCTTAAAATGTGAAAAATTCCTACAAACATTTAGACAAAAAAAATATTTAGACAAATACATACTAGTGGTGGTCGCACACGTCCAGTCCCAGAACCTTTCATAACATCGCTTTGTCCGACATCTGACTTTAGAGAATTTGTGTTTTCCACGGGACTATCATGTATACCAGTAGCTGCAGCTAATTCAGGGGGTAAGTCTGGATCATACTCCTGAAATGAAATCAATTAGATGATTAACTTAATTATACAATCAGTACTCAGAAACACCTTGGGAAATTGATAAGGAAAAGGAACTAAATTTAAAATACAAAAGTGCCTCTACCTGCTCTGTTCGACCACTCTCATAAACACGGATCTTGCTTTGCATTGTAGACTCCAAGCGTAGTTGCTCCTAAAAAAGTCAAATACAAGGTTTCTCAGTGTACACTAACTGGTTGAGAATGTTGGAAGTATGTTAATAATTTACCAGCTGTTTGCAATAATCTTTCCAGCTCTCCTCATTCAGGCCAAAGTTGAAAAAATCTGATGTATCAATATTTGGATATTGCCACGGTTTCTCCTCAAAATTCTCAATATCTACATCAAATATAGTCCTGAAAATAATTGGCAGGTTTATAAGCACTGAATAGGTAACACATACATGAAATTTAGTTATAAATGGAGAAAAATATTAAAATGGAAGTAAAAGTATCCTGTATCAGAGATGTGCTTTTGTTGTATGATTCTAACTCAAATAGATTGCTACATGTAATATCAAATTCCATACATCAAAATTTATTTATTCCGCAAGATAGTTGTCAGAGAAAAAGGTATTACAAAGAAAGCACATTGCTACATTAATAAAAAGTAGGAGTGAGCAATTATATTTATACATCATGGAGATAAACCACAAAAGGACAGAAAACAACAACAGTTTGTCAGAAATAAAGATAGTTATTAATATGTCATTGGGAATAATGAGAGTTGATGTATCATTGACAAGATAAGGGTTCTAGGGAATGATTTAATTCTTTATTATTGCTCTTGTAAATGTAAGATGTAGTAATTCTTTTGTGTCTGCATGTGTGTATTAGAATATATCAGAATACTGAGTGCTACCCTCAAGCAATTCATAAATCATGTCTAGTAATGTTTTTAGTATCATGGTGCATTGTCAGTTCAAGTCAATAATAACATTACAAGAAAAGCAAATGACAAACATGATCCAGTAGCACAACAGTTTTCATTTTATATAATTAAATCAAAGTTAAATAAAAGTCAAACATGTTTGAATAGATCCAAGGACAAAAGAAACAAAAGTACTGGAACTAGCCTCATTCCACTCATTAATGCATATAGGATTCTAGACACTTCTCTCCTAAATTGCAGTGATACTTAACCACTCAAAAAATGCCTTCCATTTTGGAAAGATTATATTATAGGAAATAATTAAATTTTTATTTAAAAAAAATAGCTTTCTCAGGAAGTTTCCAGAAAAAAGTGATTAATCCCCCAAAATAGGCTACTCTAAGTCACTTCAAGGGTCTAATACAACTAAAAAACAAAATGAAATTTAGTTCATGATAATTTAAAATTACTTGTGAGAAGGAAGTGTGAATTCCAATCCACCACCAAAACCCCGCCCTGCTGCACCGTTGCCCCAACCAGGTAATCCGGGACCTGCATGAAAACCTTTTTGCATAGCAGCACCACCTTTTATTCCAGGCGGTCTCCAGTCCCCTCTGCCTCGACCAGCCATGTTAGCAAGAGGACGAATCTGACCAGGAGGCCCTCCTGGAGCAGAAGCAGCAGCTCCAGGCATTAGTGCTGCACCAGGCCTAACATACTGATACTATGCAAAACAATAAAATAACAAATCATTAGATTTTTTCCATTTCAATAAGCCACGATTTATCATATATTCATAAGCAAAACAAGAACTATCATGAATTAACAACAATCAAATTTTTTAGCTTTAAGATGAAAATCATGAAATTAATATCAGCAAAACTGCAGAGAAGAAAAAGCCATCCCACTTGTTAGAATTAAAGAACTTCACTTGAAAGGCCCTGATCAATTCAAGCTATGAGCAATCCCCTTTCATGGGAAATTTGTAAAAGCCAAAGGTTAAGCCATCACCAAGGCTTGTGGCATGCCCTAGCCTTTGAATTGCAGTAGCCTCCCCTCCCCTTAATTTTCTTATTAGTGATTTACCAAAAACATAGCATTCAACCAAAACTAGGTTATCTGATTACAGATATACGAAGACTATATGAACACAGAAGTAATTTTTTGTTCAAGATGAAACGGTGAAAGAAATACATACAAGCATACAATTGTTATCAAGGCCCCACCAGAATAGTTCACAACAAAAAAGGCGATCAAAGTTCCAAGTGTAGACACCAAACAAAATTTTACCCTCACACAACAACACGTTACATAGCACAAAAATTTGTGACTAAGCCATCCAGTCCTTGAACCCAAGCTTCAGCTAGTATACAACAACAAACTCAGTACAAAGTGCAAGACTGCATGCACTAGCTAACTAATAAAAAACATGTACACAAATCTCCATGTACGAAGCCCTGCTAAACAATTTAACGACAGAAAGAACCAGAAACTCTTTTCCAAAACAAAAAGACAATTAGGCAAGCCAACATGAATCACTCACATCTCATCTCACTCAATTGATACAAATTTTAACACAAAGCCATCCAGATTTCCATTAGCACATCATTTTCAACACAGACTAATGCAATTTATCATAGCCACTCAGTCTTTTCCTTTTTTTCCTTTTCAACTTTTTGCAAAAAAAATGAGTACTTTTGTCTTAAACATAAAGCCAGGTGATTCAATTTCAAATGATCAAAGTTCATTTGACAAACAAACTAATCTCTTACACAATTCTATAAACTACAAACACACAAATTTTGCACTTGAATTCACGCTATAATATCCCTAAAAACAAGCAATGCCCTTTCAATCAACACAACACAACAACTCTTACCTTAAAAGGCGAATGAAAGGGGTGATATCCTTGATTGCTATACCCAATCTTCGGGGGCACAGCCGCACCGCCGGCCTTGGCCAACTCCCCGGCGGCATCCTTCCTCTCGCCGTCTCCAGCGGCCAGGGTGGCATTCTCGCCCCACTCCGGCTCCTCCGCGCCCTGATTCGGATCGCCGCCAGCCACAATCACAAGCTCCTCATCCCCATCCTCCTCCTCCTCATCACCATCCGCCATCCCTCCTCTTTCCATGGCCATGTGGTTGTTCTCATTCAACACTATCTTCAAATCATCCTCACTATCGCTGTCCCAATCATCGCCCTCGCCCTCAGTCGGCGCTGCCAACTCGCCTGTAAGCCCCGGAATAACCGGCTCTCCGCCGTCTTCTTCGTCCTCCTCGATGTCGAATTTCACCTCCCTGTCCATCGGATCAACGGCAACGGCGGCGGCGGCGAGGTTTGAATCCGTCGTAGGCTTGGCGTCCGGAATTTTAGGCGGCTCCGTGGGCGCTTCGCGTGGGTCTGGCTCAGGGAGGGGATTGGTTGGTGCAGGGGAATTAGCGTGGGGCGCATCGCAGGGGATCTGTGCATCGTCCGGATTGGGACTGAGATCGAGGGAGGGGGGCGCAGGGGAAGGTTGGTGGGGCTGCGGCGCAGAGGATAATGAGGGCGAAGAAGCGAAGGGGCGGAGAACGTCGGTGTATAAATCTCCGAACTCGTCGTCGTCTTCCATTGGGCTAAGAGAAGAGAAGAGAGTTTCAAAACAGAGAAAGAGAATGATAAAGTGTGCGTCTGCTTTAAAGAGAGGGTTTTGTAGGTTTGGGAACTTATGCCATACAGCTTCGGTTCTCTATGGACTCAGCTTCGTTCGCCTAGGTTAAACAACCATTATAGTTCGTTGCAAATTAAACTACTATATTGCACTAAGAACGACAAATTGTATGATAAGAAATTAAATTATTATTGGGAATATAGATTAATTTAATTTTTATAATTAGAAAAAAATGTCGAGGCAAAGCGATTTGGTAAAAATTTAGGAGGGGTATAAAGCCAATAAAAACTCTAAAGTAGAGAAAGTTTATAAATTCAGAGAGTATTTATAACTTTAAAAAAAGTGTTTATAAATGTTGAAAAAAAAAAAGAGATTTATAAATAAATTTACATATACCTCATTTTAAAGTTATGTATGAAAAAATATTTCAGTAATTAGTTTTTTTATTAGTTAAGAAACTTGTTTGTTTATTCTCTAAAAAAGTGAGAAGGAACTAAAACTAACTACCAATATACAATCAACTATTCCCTTAAAATTAGTATGCAATAATTTTTTTTATCTGTAGAAATAACTCATACATGATATTTAACCTATTGAATTAAATTTCATTATTAGTATATAATAGTAGTTTTAGATGATGATATTGACCCTTTGGATATTTGATGTTGTAAATAAAAATTAATTTAATATTTAAAATTATTAAAATGGAAATAATGTTAAAAAAACTAAATATTTTAAGAATTAGAATCACATTTTTCGAATTGTAAGAATTAGTTTGATCCGTATCTTTGATTTAAGAAACTAATTTAATGAATTGTTTAATGCATTATTGACTGGTTTATGCATTTAAACATTATATATAGTAAATTAATCCGTTAAAAAATTCAAATATGTTAAATAAAATTAGAACAATTTAAATTGATTTTCTAACCCCTTAACTTTAAAGACTTTTTTCTTTACGTTAACTTAGTGCGTTAAACTAATTTCTTAAAATTACTAACCAATTTTTTTATTTGAGTATCATTTGAATACTATAAACTCATTATGTCTTAATAGGTTTCTTGGTTTATCACTCAACCAATTTAACTTGGAAATTGTTACAAAAATAAATCTATAATTCAATCATTGACGGGAAACTCAAAAAGAACTGTTTTTTGTTCTTTTTTATCTCTTCGACCCTTCGTCATACTTTATCATATGATTCATTCGATCCTAGTCGCTTCGTGTTTACGCACTTGAGATTATGGGGTTATGTTCCCATTTGACTCTCTTAGTCAGTGGCGGATCCAAGACCCTAAGTCAGTGGGTGCAAATTATAAAAAAAATAAAATCAATGGGTTCAATTATATAAATATAGATAAAATAAAATATAAAAATATAATATTTTATTTACAAATTCGATGAATTTTAAAAAATGAGGGGGTGCAAGTGCACACCCTCACTCACATGTAGGTCCACCACTGCTCTCAGTGCATATTTAGTCTCTTTACATCGCAACTCTTGAGACTAAAGAATTATGTACCATTCAATTCTTATTGGGTCGACTTACCTAAGACTCATTGCCTCAGATGTCAAATAACCTAGCCCAATTACGACTTTATTATATAACTCAAATAGATTACCCTTATCTCAATTTCTTTAGATTACACTTATCTCAATTGTGGCTACTTGATCATGTCATTGTATCATACTTTGTCATTAAATTAGAGGTATACAAATCCTATTGGAAATTGTACTTTGGTATTAAGTATTATTAAGGCAAATTCTTGCCAATAAAATAAATTGCCTATTACCATCCTTTATATTTTGTACTTGTACCCACATTTGTTTTCATTTTTCCAATCTTTGATAAGGCTTTCTATTCATTTTGTTAGCTAATTCATATACCAATTACGATAGAAATACTATATTTCTCTTGTTGTGGTTGTGCACATATTAAAACAAAACTGTCATTTACTATTATATTGCATTATCTCCCCTTTTAAACTTGAATGCATCCACCTATTGCCTTTGTAATTCGTATATGAAGGTTGGTTTTCAGGTTTTGTGATACATTGATATTTTTAGGAGGACACTATTTTATTAAGTTCCTTTGTTAAAATGCATCACCCATGAATTCCTTGTAGCAAATGAAATTCGCAGTTGAAGAGAAAGGACTATATCCAATTTAAATACAAGGTATGCCTTATTGGCTGGATGGTTAATGGGAGATGAGGTTACAATTTTGTAATGAAGGAGAACATGTCAATACCAAGTGATCCAATGTTGCTTGAAGCAAGTAAAAGGAAAAAAATTCCTCTGCGAATAAGAGCCTACAAGAAACTTACCTTTAGCCCAAACTAGAAAAAAACTATTCTAGCATGCCTTCAGAAATTCATGCATATGCTAACAACTTGTAAAACACATGAAAAACTTGAGTTAAAGAGAGACGCAACTTGATCAATCACATGCAAGAACCTTTGCTTGAGTGAATGAGTCTCTTTTTGATCTCACAACTCACTTTTTACCATGAGAGATTTAGAAAAACGAAGTCTAGAAGTTGTGAGTCACACACTTATTCTAAGCACTTTTTCTTCTCTCTTCTTCCTTCTCAAAATTGAGAACACAAGGGGTTATTTATAGAGGAAACAATTATAACCACCTGTAATCGATTAAATAGCCAATGTAATCAATTATTTCGAAAAATCAATTATATTCTCATTTCAATCGATTAAAGCGTTCTTCCTAACATCTAGAAAACTTTCAATAACAATGTAATCGATTAGATTCTTGTTGTAATCACTTAAAGTGTTCTTGGTCACTTCTAGGAATACCTTTTAGAACGAAGTAATTGATTACAATCACCTGGTAATCCATTAAAGCAAAGACTCATGAAAAGCCAAACATGATCTCAACTGAACTATGTAATCGATTACGGTTAACTAGTAATCAATTAAACCAAAACTTGAATCTCTCTACAAGCTACAGACACTTGTGTAATCGATTACAAGTAGCCTTGTAATCAATTAAAACAAAGAGTTTTATGTACTGAAGAAATTTCTAACTTTAGAAACAATCTTCCTACCTCTACATGATGATGCATGGTGTATATATGAAAGATGGAGACTAAGATGCAACAATAATACAAATGTCACTCAAAGAGTTGGACATGCAAAAAGACAAAATTTCTTCAAGCTCCAAAACTTAGCCTTCCTCTTGGTTGTATCCTTTTGCAACCAATCTGGCCTTGCTCCTCAATATGATGCATGATTCATCAAGTTTGTTTCAAAACACCCATTTGGCAAGTCTAGGAACTAAATTCCATATTTCATTCCTTTTAAACTGATTTAACTCTTCATACAAAGCTTCATCTATGTTTCTTGGTTCCCTTTTTGACATGCTTCACATAATTTATTTTTTCCAAACTTGAGTTTTGGAATACCAATTACTAAGTCTTTTTTAACTTGATGATTGAGATTATGCATGTTTATATGTGCAACCATATGATGCCATAACCAAAAATCATCAATCTTACTTAGCAAGCAACTAAGTTCATGAAATAATGCATGTTCAATATTCAACATGTAGATATTACCTGTTCTTTTACCTATGTGAAAAACCACACCAAATATAGCTTAACAAATGAGACATCAATTCTTGTTGAATTCAATTTTGAATCCTTTGTCACATAGTTGACTTATACTCAAGAGATTGTGCTTAAGTCCATTAACACAGAACATTTTTTGTTTGAGTCTTGTGCTGATCTCCAATGTTTCCTTCTCCCATATTGTTGTCTCCAAAAGTGACATATCCTTCTTCCTTTAACACGAAGTCAGTAAATCTAGACTTGTCACCCATCATGTGTAACACCCTGATATATATATATATATCTATATATTATTAGTAATTATGTTTGATGTTTGATTATTTGTTACATTATTTTCATCCGTAATTATTTTTAAGGAAGTTAATTTAGTTAATAGAGGGGTGTGGATAGATAAGGATCTAGCTTCTCAAAGAATCCTCTTGAGAAAGCTTCTCAAAGAAGCCACGAGGAAGCTTCTGGAGGAAGCCTCTTAATGAAGCTTATAGAGAAAGCTACATGAAGTTGTCTCGGTAAAAACACTGTCCAGCCTTCGTTAACCGTTGGATCTTCTCGAAATTTGGATTGCAACTTCAAAAGACACTTTTTCATGATATGACCGTTGGGATCTTTGAAAAGATGTTGGGAGTGTGCTAGAAGCCTCTTAATGAAGCTTCTGGAGGAAGTCTCTTAATGAAGCTTCTAGAGAAAACTACATGCAACTGCCTCGGTAAAAACGCTGCCCAGACTTCTTTAACCGTTGGATATTCTAGAAATTTGGTGTGCAACTTTACAAGACACTTGTCCATGATCTGACCGTTGGGATCTTTGAAAAGATTTCTGGAGTGTGCTAGAAGCTTCCATTCCCGAGAGCATCTCTTATTTAAGCATTTCAGCCTTTGCATTCGTGTAGCTTAGGAAAAATGTCATTTCTTCTTCTTTCTTTCTTCCAAAGCCATTTCTAAAGTTCCAAGAACTTTCTCCATCACCCACAACCACCATTAGCCACCACAAACCATCGTTGTTCTCCACACCGAGAGGAACCCTTCAACCGAAGCGGAATCTTCTAACTTGGCTTGCGGTTTCGGTAGAGAACGAAACCCTAATCTGACCTTTCGTTTTCTTTCGAGGTAACCATGGTTCTACGCTTGTTTCTTGTTAGTTTCATCTTGTCTTTGCATCTTTTCTGACTTTGGAACCGCCATTGTATGTCTTATGCTTCCTTTGAAAAACTTTTGAGAAAGAGACTTTGTAAACGTTATCCTTTCATGAAATGCATGTTATTTTCATAACCTACACTGAACCCCAGTCACATTGGCATGGTCGGAATTTCCAAATGATGTTCCTTTGTAAAACCTGAAATGCTCTCAGCTCTTTCAAGTAGTGATGTGGATGTTTGACCCAAAGCACTGTTACTAGCTTTGTTTTATGAAATCCATACTAAGTCTCCTTCATTTTGGCATAGTAGAGGCTTACGTGGAATCGACGAGCAAGGACGAAAAGGAATCTTCAAGTGACGCGATGAGGAATCTGCGGGGTAGCTCACGATAGGTGAGGGGAGTTTATTATAAAATTTACCGTTTTAATACCATAGTTAGGGTCAGAAAACCTAGCTATGAGGATATCTGCCTATCCCTGTTGCATGTATGTATGTATTGTGATGAATGATATTGTTTTGGTTGTTTAAAATGTGTTGTTTGAAGATCGTGCGTGTGGAAATGATATTGTTGTGTATGTTTGAATTGTTGTTGTTGATAACGTCATTGAGATGAGATGATATTTATGTTGTGAATAACATGGAAATGGAATGTTAATTGATGTTGGAAATGCATTGGCATGTGCATGTTGTGTATGTTCGTGGGGGGCACTGTGCACTGACCTTCCAGGGTCTTTGGCACTAGCTTTTGGCCACGAACATACGTCGTATGGAGTGTATGTCATGGGGGGTAGAGTGCACTGACCTTGTCGGATGGCCCGGACATGGGTAACTAGCATGGTTAGAGAATCTAAGCATTTCTGAGGGGGTGCTTAGGCACTTTAATTGGTCCATGGTCTTTGGCACTTACTTTTGGCTGTGATCATAGCTCATACGACACAGGAAATAGAGTAACTGTGGCCAAGTGTACTTTGTACTAGGGGGCTTGTCACCTGGTAGGGAACACCTTTGGGCTCCCAGGCTGATCACCTATGGGAGGGGGGCTGTTATGTGCACAACCGGGTGGTCTCGACAAACTCAGCACAGTTCCCTAAGTGAGAGTGTCGTGTGGACACGCTTAGGCTATTTCCTGAGGTTTGGTTGTTGTTGGTACGTACCACATTGCATCTGAGTGTTGAGTCAGGTGCATGCATCATTCTGTGCAGTCTTGATTGGATCCATGGATGGATGATGAGTAGTTGTTGGATGTGAATGATGAATATTTGTTGGATATGAGTGTTGAATAATGATTGTTGTGTATGCTTATCATGTTTTCCTATGTTCCTTGCTAATTGTGGTTATTTGGAATTGGTATTGGTTCTTTTATAATAAACTCACCCTTGCAATTTTGTATCGTGTGGTTGATACCTGTGATGATCACGAACCTTGTTCGTGGGAGCAAAATGACAGTGGCAGGGTGTAGGGAGTAAGATTCTGGTGAGGAGCCGCCGAGCCAACGTGATGACTTTGGCGTTATTTTGGGATAGAGTTGTATTTTGTAATCAACTCCTCCGTAGTTGGTTTTTAAGTTTTATTTTGTTGAGTTAAAGATGTAAAACTGGGATTTTAATTATATATATGAATATATTTAATTTTCGTTATGTGTATAACATGTACGGAATTATTGTTTCTATGTAATTATGCATATTCACTTAAGTAATAGCGTGTTGTTGGATGAATTTATACTGTGACAAAATCACTTCTATTTTCATAATAAAAAATTAAGGGAGTTCTTTTTATAAAAATTGAAATTATCGAATATTAGAGTGTGGATACCGTAGCGATGAGGCGGGTCGTTACATCATGTGCCTAGAGTAGCCATTATCCAAGTACTATAGTGAGTATCTTGCTTTTAGGCACACTTACACCAATTAGAGAAAGGTGGTACCCAATTATGATTGGGTCCAATGGGATTAATTTCCACAATTAAATATTTAGGAATCCAAACACATTTACCTCTAGGAAGGTCAAATCTCCTAACATAGCATTTATAAGATACATGTTCTCTTTTCATGCAATTATGACAAGTCTTTAGGCTTAAAATGCACTATGCTTTTCTTTTTGGAAACTTTGTTGGGGTTCACCTTGTTGAAGGATGCAAAATTGGTTTTCTTAGAAAAGGTAGTTTGCTTGTTATACCCCAAACCAGCCTTATCGGTAGTTTCCTTTTGTACACTGAGCAAGTGACTAAGATCACTCTTTCCTTTGTTCATTTTTCTAAATAGATCTTTAAGATAAGAAAGCTCAGTTAGCAACTTCATACGTTCTTCATAATGATCCTGTCTTTTAACTTTTCAAACTCAATTGGCAAAGATTTGTAATCATACATATTAAAAGAAGTAGAAGCACAAACTTAACCAGTGATTTTATAGCTTGAAACAAGTTTTTCATTTTCTTGTCTCAATTTATCTAGTTCTCTTTATGTTGAAGCCAATTTAGTGTTATGCAATTTTAGATCGCTTCTCGGCTTATTGTTCGAAGCAGTAAGCCTTTGTGCTTCTTCGTGCATTTCATTAAATGCTTCCAAAACTTCTTAAAATTCATACTTTACCTTTGTTTCTTCAACGGTTGAAGAGTCACCCATTGAATCTTCCATCAAGCACACATTTGCAACTTCTTCTTCAATTGTTCTAGAATGCATGACAAGATTTTTAGATAGATTAATAGCACTTGTGTTGTCACATTTCAAAAGAATGTGATCAAGGATTACTCCAAAGTCTTCCAGCTTTTGTTTCAGCCAGAGACTTTGAGCACAATAACTTACAGCTACAATGTATTCTGCTTCTACAGTGGATAGTGCCACACAAGTTTGTTTCTTACAAGAGAGCTTCCTAAGAGATGGCATGTCTCGGGTTCGACCAGAATACTTGTTTACTCCTTCTTCCAAATTGGTATTACTTGTTTTTATATGGGAGTGGTCTTACCGGCAAGCACATCGGGTCGTCAAGTAAAATAATTAAAATGGAATGAACCGAGTATCGAACATAAGGAACTTGTTCATTTAGCAAAGTTTTGTTAAGTAAGAAGGCATTTGCAAACAGAAATTAATGATTTTGAATTAAAGCAAAAGTATGTTCTATCCTAAGTAATAGCAATAATCGAGAACAAGTAAGTGTGAAAACAGATATCTAAAGACGTTGGGTCCTGCTACTGAGTAAGTTGATGCAATTAAAGATGTTTTTCTAATTAAAGATTGATGTGTCATCATTTTCTTCTATTTCTTAAACCCTTTTTGCACCATTTTAATTACTGATTAATCTTAATTGTCAAATTAATTAGGCAGTTTTATTATTTGGGCTCATTTAGCTAATTTGATGTTTTTAATCTAATTTCAGGAATTAATGAAACATTGGGCTTAATCTGGATTTTGGTTGTGGACTTGAAGAGGGCAAATAAAGCAGCGCTTACCTTAGTTAATTTCTAATTAGGGGATTGCAATTTTATTTTATGTGGTTTAGTGTTTATTTCGTTTTAGGCTAGAATATTGTAATAGAGCCCAGTGACTTTGAGTGACTCTTTTTAAATAGCAGCCTTGGGATTCGTGCAAGGCTATTCTGTTAGACTATTATTTAGAGCATAGGGTTTATGATTTTTACGTTTTTTTGTTCCAATGCTACTGTTCACGTAATGCAATTTTCCATTTTCTGCTTCTAATTACAATTTCGTTCTTGTTTCTTCATTTATGTTTCTGCTTCATTTAAGTTTCTGCTTCATTTACATTTTTGCTTCATTTACTTTTCTGCTTCGTTTATGTTTCTACTTTTAGTTTCATTTACGTTTTCTGTTTGAATCTATGGAAGGCTAAATATTCTGGTGTTGTTTCCTTTTGAGGATGAAGCTCAACTCTCTTTGAGGTTTCGTTTATAATGTGGCTACCTGGCAGTTTTCCCTTCACCAGTTAACCCAAATTCGTTAACATTAATCTGTGCACGCTTTGTGTTAGATTAATTGCCTCTGAGCCTAACTTGCGTTCATGCTTAATGGATGAAGGGCTAACTGGTGTATGTGTTGCCTAATCACGTATTGACAACCCTAAGTTGATTTTCGCTTAGTAAATTGAAATAGGGTTGGATTAAGTGGTTAACTGTTAGGGACGAATTCTCCATAACCCAGGACAAGAGAATGGCTTTTGAATCAGAGGAAACAACCCGTTTTTAATATTATTAGTTTTGTATTCCAGTTTACTTGTTCTGTTTTTAAATCACAAAACAAACAAACCCCCCCCCAATCGTTACTGTTACAACAAGTATATTATGAATATTTGGTTTATCATTGCTCGTTGGGAAACGACCTAGGATCACTTCCTAGTTACTGCATTTTCATGTTTATTTGATTCGGGTACGACCTCGATCAAATTTGGCGCCGTTGCTGGGGAGCAGTGTCCAAAGGTTCATAATAGCTAGCGTTGTGTGTTTAATTCTTTCGTGTTTTATGTTTAATTGTTAGTATTGTGTTAATATGTGTGTTAATGTTGTTTAATGTCCTGGTATTTTGTTTAGTGTGTGTTCTGTTTCAGTTTTCCTATTAAGCGCTTCCCCTGTTTCAGTTTTGGGTGTTTTGCTATGAATAGTGTTTTGCGACGGACTTAGCGACCACTTTTGCTTGCGGCAAAACAGAGTAGTAGTAGAAATCATGTAGCGACGGATTTTAGCGACCACCCATGCTGAATTATTTGGAATTTTTGTTTTAGTAGCTAGGGTTGTTATTTCCTACGCCGTGGCAGCCAGCCGTAGGCCGGCTAAGGTCTCCATCGTCCACAAAAAGTGATTCTGTCAAAAGTTTTTTATTTTTCAAGTTTTATTCACTTATTTTTCTCAACCTACCATTTTTAGCTTCCATAGTTAGACTTTGAATTTTTGTCTGAAATTTTTTATGCTATCTTCTCATCATTTTATAAGGTTGCTCAAAAAATTTCAAGTCATTTGGATATCATTTGAGGGTAGCTGTAGTTCAAACCTACACCTTTATTTACATGACAAGGCAACTAGTTATGCATGCTTAATGTAGTGTATGACTAGAGGCAATCCATCTGACTTACAACCCTTTGATCCTGAGATAGATAGGACATTTCATAGATTAGTTAGGCATCATTTTATACCTTTTGATCATCCTGAGCATTCCATTACTGGTGAATCAGTGCATTCTGTTATTGGTGATTTTGAACATCTTGATTTTGAGCATTATAATTTTGAGCATTCTGATTTTGAACATTCTGAGAACATGGCACAACCTCCACCCCGTGAGAGGACTCTAAGGGAAATGGTTGCACCTGATTTCACATATGAAAGCTTGTGCATCCAATACCCTAATGAGGATGTCCCATATGTTCTTAAAACTGGACTGATTCATTTGCTTCCAAAGTTTCATGGCCTTGCAGGTGAAGACCCGCACAAACAGTTGAAGGAACTTCATATTGTCTGCTCCACCATGAAACCCCCAGATGTCCAAGAGGATTACATATTTCTGAAGGATTTTCCTCATTCTTTAGAGGGAGTGGCAAAGGACTGGCTGTATTTCCTTGCTCCAAGGTCCATCACGAGCTGGGATGACCTTAAAAGAGTATTCTTAGAAAAAAATTTCCTTGCTTCCAGGACCACAGCCATTAGGAAGGATATCTCAGGTATTAGACAACTCAATGGAGAGAGCCTGTATAAATACTGGGAGAGATTTAAAAAACTATGTGTCAGTTGCCCTCACCATCAGATTTCAGAGCAGCTTCTTCTCCAATATTTTTATGAAGGACTCAGTAATATGGAGAGAAGTATGATAGATGCTGCCAGTGGTGGAGCCCTTGGAGACATGACTCCTGCTGAAGCCAAAAATTTAATTGAGAAGATGGCTTCCAACTTCCAGCAGTTTAGTGCCATAAATGATGCTATAGTCATTAGAGGAGTGCATGAGGTAGCTACAAACCCAGCTGCATCATTCGAAACTAAGAAGCTAGAAGGAAAACTAGATGCATTGGTTAACTTGGTAACCCAACTGGCCTTGAATCAGAAATCTGTACCTGTCGCAAGAGTCTGTAGTTTGTGCTTCTCTGCTGACCACCATACAGACCTTTGCCCTTCCATGCAGTAACCTGGAGCAATTGAGCAGCCCGAAGCTTATGCTGCAAACATTTACAATAGACCTCCTCAACCTCAGCAGCAAAATCAACCACAAAAGAACAATTATGACCTATCCAGCAACAAATACAACCCTGGATGGAGGAATCACCCTAATCTCAAATGGTCTAGCCCTCAACAGCAACAACAACAGCCTGCTCCTTCCTTCCAAAATGCTGCTGGCCCAAGCAGGCCATACATTCCTCCACCAATCCAACAATAGCAACAACCCCAGAAACAACCAACAATTGAGGCCCCTCCGCAACCTTCCCTCGAAGAACTTGTGAGGCAAATGACTATGCAAAACATGCAGTTTCAGCAAGAGACCAGAGCCTCCATTCAGAGCTAAACGAATCAGATGGGACAATTGGCTACACAATTAAATCAACAACAGTCCCAGAATTCTGACAAGCTGCCTTCTCAATCTGTCTAAAATCCCAAAAATGTCAGTGCCATTTCATTGAGGTCGGGAAAGCAGTGTCAAGGACCTCAACCTGTAGCACCTTTCTCATCTGCAAATGAACCTGCCCAACTTTACTCTACTCTAGAAAAAGGTGATGACAAAAATTTACCTAACAATTTCTGTGCTGGTGAATCTTCTTCCACTAGTAATTCTGATTTGCAGAAGCAGCACATCCCTCTTCCATTCCCTCCAAGAGCAGTTCCCAACAAAAAATTGGAAGAGGCAGGGAAAGAGATCTTGGAAACATTTAGAAAAGTAGAGGTAAACATACCTCTGCTGAATGCAATAAAGCAAATTCCAAGATATGCTAAATTCTTGAAGGAGCTGTGCACTAATAAGCGAAAGCTTAAAGGAAGTGAACGAATTAGCATGGGCAGAAATATCTCCGCATTAATTGGTAAATTTGTTCCCCAAATTCCTGAAAAATGTAAAGATCCAGGTACATTCAGCATACCTTGTATTATAGGGAATAGTAAGTTTGACAATGTCATGCTAGATTTAGGAGCTTCTGTTAGTGTTATGCCTCTGTCTATTTTTAATTCTCTATCTCTAGGTCCCTTGCAGTCAACTGATATGGTAATTCATTTAGCTAATAGAAGTGTTGCCTATCCTGTTGGTTTCATAAAAGATGTCTTAGTTAGAGTTGGTGAACTGATTTTCCCTGTTGATTTTTATATTTTGAATATGGAAGATGGATTTTCTCAAGGATCAGTTCCCATCATTCTAGGCAGACCCTTTATGAAAACTGCTAGAACTAAGATAGATGTATATGCAGGCACACTATCCATGGAGTTTGGTGATATAACTGTTCATTTTAATATTCTGGATGCTATGAAATACCCATCTGAAGATCTTTCTGTATTTCGTGCTGAAATAATTGACCATGTTGTTGATGAATACATGACTGATCTTTATTCTAATCTGCATGCCTCTCATTCTTCATGCATTGAGTCTGAAATTGTACTTGATCATATGTCTGAATTTGGTGCTGAGAGTGAATCTGAAATTGATATTGATTGCATGTTTGGTGGTGGTGTTTTACCTCTCGAGATTGATTTTATAGAGTCAGATAGGACTAACCATGTTTCAGGAAGTACACATACCTCTGACTTTCTTTATGAGGTACAGGCTGAGAAACCATCTTCTTCTACCACTATCCATTCGGCCACACCAGAATTGAAGCCTCTGCCATCAAATTTAAAATACGCTTACTTGGATGATAGCAAAAGTTTTCCAGTGATTATATCTGCCTCCCTTGTTGATGAGCAAGAGGAGAAGTTGTTGTCTGTTCTCAAGAAGCATAAGAAGGCTATAGGCTGGACCCTGGCGGACATTCCTGGTATTAGCCCATCCACATGTATGCATCGAATAAATTTAAAGGATGGAGTTAAACCAGTAAGACAGCCACAGAGAAGACTCAACCCGATGATTCTTGATGTAGTGAAGAAAGAGATAACCAAGCTTTTGCAAGCTGGAATCATTTATCCTATCTCCGACAGCCAATGGGTGAGTCCCATCCAGGTAGTCTCAAAGAAGACCGGTCTCACAGTGATAAAAAATGAGAAGGAGGAGCTGATTCCTACTTGGGTGCAGAACAGTTGGAGAGTCTGCATTGACTATAGGAGGCTGAACCAGGTTCCCAAAAAGGACCATTTTCCCTTGCCATTCATTGACCAGATGCTTGAATGCCTGGTAGGTAAATCTCACTACTATTTCCTTGATGGTTTTTCTAGTTATATTCAAATTACTATTGCTCCTGAGGATTAGGAAAACACCATATTCACTTGTCCCTTCGACACTTTTGCCTATAGGAGGATGCCTTTCAGCCTGTGCAATGCCCCTGGTACCTTCCAGCGGTGCATGATTAGTATTTTCAGTGATTTCTTAGAAAATTGTATAGAGGTGTTTATGGATGATTTCACTGTATATGGATCCTCTTTTGATGGTTGTTTGGATAGTTTGGAAAAAGTTTTGAATAGATGCATTGAAACTAACCTTGTTCTAAATTTTGAAAAATGTCATTTTATGGTTGAGCAAGGTATAGTTTTAGGCCACATTATTTCAAAAAAAGGCATTGAAGTAGATCCTACAAAAATTTCTGTTATATCACAATTGCCGTACCCTTCTTGTGTGCGAGAGGTGCAATCTTTTCTTGGTCATGCAGGATTCTACAGGCGCTTTATAAGAGATTTTAGCAAAGTAGCCCTTCCACTGTCCAACTTGTTGCAAAAGGAGGTGGAGTTTGACTTTAATGATAACTGCAAAGAGGCTTTTGACTGCCTCAAAAGAGCACTGACTACCACCCCCATCATCCAGGCACCCGAATGGACAGCCCCTTTTGAGCTTATGTGTGATGCATCAAATTATGCATTGGGGGCTATCTTTGCTTAGAAAATTGATAAATTGCCCAGGGTGATATACTATGCTTCTAGGACTTTAGATGCTGCCCAAGCGAATTTTACTACTACTGAGAAAGAGCTTCTAGCCATAGTTTTTGCTCTTGAAAAATTTCGATCTTATTTGCTTGGTACCCGCATTATTGTTTATACTGACCATGCAGCTCTAAAGTACTTGTTAAAGAAGGTTGATTCTAAGCCTAGGTTGATCTGATGGATGCTCTGGCTCCAAGAGTTTGACTTGGAGATCCGTGATAGGAGCGAAGCATAAAATCTAGTTGCCGATCATTTGAGTCGGATCGAACGTGTATCAGATGCGGATTCACCCAATCGGGATGATTTCCCGGATGATCATTTGTATATACTGTATAGTATTTTTGACTCTCTTTCTACTCCCTGGTTTGCCAACCTTGTCAATTATTTAGTTGCTTCTGTTTTTCCTCCCTTAGCATCTAAGGCCCAAAAAGATAAAATTAAAAGTGATGCTAAGCATTTTATTTGGGATGATCCCTACTTGTGGAAATTGTGCAGTGATCAGGTCATTAGACGGTGCATTCTAGATCATGAGACTGACTCAGCCCTACAGTTCTGTCATTCTTCCACACCGGGAGGTCATCTGGGTGTTCAAAGGACAGTTCGCAAAGTGCTTGATTATAGTTTTTATTGGCTCACCATCTTTAAAGATGCGTGGAAGATCTGCAGCACTTGTGAGCAGTGTCAGAGAGCAGGAAATACACTTACATGGCGACAACAAATGCCTCAGCAACCTATGCTATTCTGTGAGGTGTTTGATGTCTGGGGTATAGATTTCATGGGCCCTTTTCCTGTCTCTTTTGGTTATGTTTACATTCTCCTTGCAGTTGACTATGTTTCAAAATGGGTGGAAGCTAAGCCCACTAGAACTAATGATGCTAAAGTTGTTGCAGATTTTGTCAGGTCTAATATGTTTTGCAGGTTTGGAGTACCTAAAGCAATTGTTAGTGATCAAGGAACCTATTTTTGCAACAGAACAATGCATGCCCTGCTTAAAAAGTACGGGGTTGTACACAGGGTATCCACATGATGTAAGCTCCATTGGAGCTTGTAGGCCTAGGATCTTCTGATGCAAGCTCCATTGGAGCTTGTAGGCCTAGGATCTTCTTCATCAATGGATTCCTTTGCTTCTTGGAAGATAAATGGCAGCGGAATGGAGAAGGAAGAGAGAGAGGAGACGCCACTTCAAGGAGAAGATGAGTCTAGAAGAAGCTCACCACCATAGGAGGCCATGGATAAGAGCTTGGAGGAAGAAGGAGATGAATGAAGGGAGAGGGAGAGAAGAGCACGAAATTTTGTGCTCAAAAGGAGCTCTGAAATCTGAAGTTAATATTCAAATGATCAAAGTTTAAAAAAATACACACACATGACCTCTATTTATAGCCTAAGTGTCACACAAAATTGGAGGGAAATTCAAATTTCACTTGAATTTGAAATTGAATTTGTGGAGCCAAACTTTGGAGCCAAAATTTCAC
This sequence comes from Glycine max, assembly GCF_000004515.6. Taxonomy (NCBI): domain Eukaryota; kingdom Viridiplantae; phylum Streptophyta; class Magnoliopsida; order Fabales; family Fabaceae; genus Glycine; species Glycine max. Next base: position 30,313,312 of record NC_038251.2, read on the forward strand.
TAATTATGATTAGTGAATTTTAGTTATGGTTCAGCCCACTAATCCAAGATCAATTACAAGATTCTCCACTAAGTGTGCTTAGGTGTCATGAGGCATGAAAAGCATGAAGGACATGCACAAAGTGTGACTATATGATGTGGCAATGGGGTGTAGTAAGCAAATGCTCACCTCCCCCTCTAAAATTTAATTGGATTGGGCTTCTACCAATTCAATTAAATTTATTTCCAACCACACACATCAAATATCCACTTAGTGCATGTGAAATTACAAAACTACCCCTAATACAAAAACTAGTCTAGGTGCCCTAAAATACAAGGGCTGAAAAATCCTATATTTCTAGGGTACCCTACCTACATTATGGAGCCCTAAATACAAGGCCCAAAAATAATGAAACCTTAATCTAATATTTACAAAGATAAGCGGGCTCGTACTTAGCCCATGGGCCCGAAATCTACCCTAAGGCTCATAAGAACCCTAGGGCCTTCTCTTGCATCTTTGGCCCAATCTACTTGGAGTTTTTCTATCCAATGCCCTTGCGGAGTAGGATTGCATCATTCCCTCCCCCTTGAAAAGGATTTGACCTCAAATCCTGAGGTTCTTGATACTCTGGGCTCCTTCCCTTAACACCTGCCACTTCAAGGAGAAGATGAGTCTAGAAGAATGTGGCGTCCCCAAAATAATGATTGGTTTATTAGTAATGATTTAAATAAAAAAACCATGGGAAATTTTTTTTTTCTTTTTCCTTATTCGTTTCTTTCACTTTTCACAATAATTAAGTTCAGAAGGAAAATTATCACTATAGAGTCCTGAATGGCCAATTCATAACTCTATTCGGAGTCATTTCTTTCTGCTCACTCATAACCTCTAAAATATGTTGCTTTTTCAAAAATAAAAGTATACCAGCCATCATTTTAGGTCGTCACGTGTAAAATAATAAAATAAAATACGGTCGGTGAAATCTCTTTCAAATAAAGTCTGTTAACACATTCTTTCCAAATAACAAGATTAAACATAAGTGCATTCATCATTTAAAGCTGTCCAAAATATGGGAGTTTTACATAATACATAGTGTCATCCAGAGCAAAGGTGTCCACAGTGGTGGCTTCAGCCACATGTATACAATCATCAAATTCCTATACAATAGGTCTACCCATACAAAAACAAAAGAGTAAACCTAACAGTCAGTCCTAGATACACCCACACTCAAAAGTATATAAAACTAATCCAATGAGCTGTCTACTATGATGAAGAGCCTTCACTGATTGCCATCTCTCTAGGGCCACTATCCTCCGTAGAGTCTGCCTCAGATGTCGACATGACGTCCTCGAGAGAATCCACCTCAGGGAGTGGGTCCTCATCATCCTCTAGAAAGTCAAGAGCATCCACAGCAGGCTCAGGAGGCAGCTCCTCAGGGTCTTCCTCGGATGACGTCACCACGATCACTTGGACTGGCTCCACTAGACGGTATGGTGTAGGCGTGGGTAGTATCCACTCCACAGTGCGCTGAAGCGTACGCGCGGGTTCATCTGGATGCACCAATGAAGTAGCCGTGAATCAAATCGTGCCTCGAAATCGGCACCTCGCATTGCCTTCGAGGGTCTCCCAAGCTCCCTCTAGGCACTGCATCTCCACTCGGTCATGGATTAGTTGTGTCGCCATCACGATCTACAAGAAAGAAAAGAAAGGGGTAGACTCTTTCACGCGATATCGAACTAAGTGGCAACACAAAGCGTCTCATAACCACTACATGCAAGTAAAAGGGGTATCTCAAGGCTTTTCATCTCTGGTAATCGATTACACAGCCTTGGTAATCGATTACCAGAGGCCAAATTCGAATTACACAGCTTCAGGACATGAAAACCTGTAAAAGGCACTGTGTAATCGATTACACATACCGGGTAATCGATCACCAGTGGCTTATTACTGGTCCCACCGTGACATTAG